>NC_037592.1:35801360-35981840 GCF_003073045.1 Pomacea canaliculata | reverse complement strand
ACACGTTAAAGTTGGAGAAGCGAAACGTCTTACTCAGATTCTACGGGCATGAAATGGGAATGAAAGACAAAAAGGAGGAAAAGAGCAGAAAAGAAGAAACCATGTACCGCGTTGGCTGCCATGATTTCAGTGTTGATAATAATCAGCCACGCCTTGTATCACATATGCAGACCCGGCTGGTGATAGTTTTTTTTTTTCTAACGATTTAGCATATGCTTGGCGTCCACCTGACAGAAGCAGATTAGCATCAAACTTTTGAAAGCATGCAATATAACGTATTTGACACGAAAAAATCACTTTCTTCATCAACTTTTAGAAAGGACAAATGGTAATTACACCGAAGATCAGTATTTAGTTCTTTAATTAGTTCCTGCTTTTGTATTTTTTTGGTCGTAGATCAGTTTCAGAGGGTGAAATGAGAGGATTAAGAGGAAAGATCGACTCAGCCCATTCTTTTTACATAAATATATATATTCATATTCTACGCATCATAATGACTCATTCTTTTGATGATTATGTCTCTTAATTAAGACAATCAAATCTAAATGTTGTGGAAAATTTACAGCTAAACATTTATGCATCAGAACACGTGCTGTGGTGATATATGTGTGTGTTCAACCAGCTAAGTGATATCAGCAGAAACTTGTGAATCACCATTTTATCTACAGGCCCACAGATTTTTTTCCTTTTCATTTTACTTTCTTCGTACAATTCTCTTAAAACTAAAATTAAGATAAATCATCGGACACGTTTTATTGATTAATTTCATAAGCGTAGCATTAATGTGTCCCCACAGGGCAAGCAACTCGCTCTGGCTAGCAATCGCCAGGGAATGGTCTGCCCCTGCTGTCACTAAAATCCAGTGCAGGAACCGTCTCGGTGTCCTGCTGGGCAGAAAAGTCAATGGCTGTATGAGAGTCGAAACGGTATGTCTGTAAACTGCAATGCGTAGTCCAGAGGCACTAAACGGGTAAATGGATGATTACACTCGCCTGAAATATTAGATTATGATGCCTTCGAGATCCACTGGAATGGGTTGGGAGAGAATCGAAAGTTATTAAGTACCCCCAGTTATGTGTGTGTGGGAAGAGAGAGAGTCGACGTGTGTGGGTGATTCGCATGTGTTTTCGATGTGTGTGTGTTCGCGACGCCGTGTCCTCTTACTTCTCCGTCATCAACTCCACTTCCACCGCAGATGTAACGCAGTGGCGTGTTCTGTTGTGGGTAATCAGTGTCGATCTACTCAAAGTAGTCCACTAGTAATGGTCACGAACAAAACTTATGCAAGTCGTTAGGCCTACCCACGCGCCCTACAGGACCCCGTGGAGTCTAGTCCTTTTGTTATCGCCTGAATCCATTGATTACCAAACAGCTGGCGTGCAGAAGAGACAAAGAAAAAAAAAAAAAAACACCACACCACAACCACCATTACAAGAAGTAAAATAATGAGGCGGGTACCCGCACGACATTCTTCCAGACAATTTCCATTTTTCAGCCTGTGTTTGTTGACGATTCAGACCCTTGACACGAACGACCAATCCGGATGGGCGTTCTCAGTTTAATTATTGTTGAGTTTTAATGCTGAATTAGAACAAATATTTCCCTCCTACCTGCAGGTTGTGAAGCAAGCAAAACTAAAGAAAAGTGCTGCACATTAATATTATACTTTTGGAAACTGACTAATAGTCCACCGAACCAAGCTTACATTTCATTTCTAATCAACCGACTATGAGTTCCAGAAACTGCGATCGTCCTCCCGGATGTTCTCTCATAATGAAGTAGAAGGACTCGTACAGATGGACCCAGCAGTCCAGTTTGGAACATTTTCCTGTTACAAATAGGATGGATAGTTGAAGAATTTGTGAAATATATCCTAATAAGGATTGATCTACAATTCAACTTTTCGAAATTTGTTTATATTTTCTGTTCAAATCTCGTACATGCAGAGACCTTTATGCAAAGTTCTTTTTCTGCTGCGAAGTCAAAACTCGGACTGAACTGCTAAGGCTTCTGCAATGGTGAACTATGGCACCACTGGCATTCTGTGAAATGGCTAATATCCCAGTGAGCTTAAGCATCAGAGACATTTCATTGCGAAAACCGTAGACTCTGTTGCAACATACTTAAATAAGAGAAGAAATAATCCGTGGCAGAATATATGAATGCATATGGACCCTGTTTAAATCGAATAAGTGAAAGCTGAGGTAACTTGAGAAGATGAATTCAAGATCAGAAAAGTTGACCTTGTGTGTGTGTGTCTGAGAGTTGAGAGAGAATAGGAACGGAAAAACGAAGAACAAGCGAGAGGAACAGGGGAGGGAGGAAGGAGATGCAAGCGCACGAGAGGAGAGGAGATTTAAATCTCGAACTCAGAGGAAAGAGTTGACCCTTTGCAAGGATCCAGGAGCAGGCAGCATGTGTCTGTTTCAACCGATCGCGCACCGACTCGCAGAAAGAGACAAACTGCGACAATAAGGCCGAAACCGGTTCACCACAGCAGGCAATCAGAAAAGTCGTTCTTGTGTGAAATAGGGCACTAAGTCCCAGAACCTATTTTAAAAATCTGAACTCACATCCTTGGAATCCTGGCAGAAAAAACCTTATCCAAAAATTTTTGTGTTCAAACACGCTTCCTGTGAAGCAGTCCAATACTTGGAAAATAACATCTGAACAATACATTTAAGGAACATGTTGGACATAACAGCGAGGCTGACGAAAAAATTAAGTTGGAAAAAATGTAGGAAGATAGAAACACAGGAAACAAGTAAAGGGTCAAAGTCTTTCTGAGCAGCGGTGACGTGTACCTGTGGTTCAGCACGGGCCGATCCCGCTGCTTAGGCTTTAACCTCTTTAAACCCTTAAACCTCTTGAACTGTACCTTCTGCTGCGGTGATACAGCGACCTTTGCGCAGACTGGAGCATGAACAAGAGCTCCGCTATTCTACAGCAAACTTACCACATCATATGTGAATTCGTTTGTCAAATAAGCTGCCTCACTTAACCCAGATGGAGTTGTGGTCGTCAAGCTGTATGTATAGTGTGTTTATCTTTTAATAGGACTTGATCGGGTCTTCGAGCTCTGAACGTGTACAGACTAAAAGGCGTAAATCATCTATGAAATGCGAATCATTTGTTTACACATTAAATGAAAATATATCTTATAAATAGAGATATTGGAATAGAGATTAAAAACACACGAGAAGACCGCAGCATGCAGACGACAGAAGGATAACTTTCAACGCGTTCTCACGTGCAATCATTCCACGCTGCATGTTGATTATTTGATCTGTCGGCGATGAAGTTTCGAAGCAAATTCTGCTGCTTACAACGACTTGCATTGGAGAGAAAGTGAGTATCACGCTCGATCGATCACCTGCAGAGGACCACCATAACCTGCCCACCACCCCAGCCTCGCGGGCGAATGTTTCTTCTGGTTGCAGCGGCGATTGAGATATCAGGCCATGCTAGCGGAAGCAAATTCACTGGTTGTTGAAGAAATCCGAACCACATGAAACTGGAAATCGGCCTCGATAACAAAGTGGCGTTTAACAGATCTCTACATTTCTTTTTCTCTCAAGAATGAATTTTAAAAGAATTAAACCAATCTGACTTCGTCTGCTTAGCATACTAATTAACCGTGGAGTAATTATTTTTTCTTTGCCTAGTTCATTATTCTAAATTTCCATTTATATTACTTTTCTTTTTTCTTGCGTTTAATTTTGGAGAAGAACAGTGATAATGTTCTTTGGCTGAATTGTGCCATCTCCCAGATTACTCAGGCACGCCAGATTACAGTCTCACGTGAGATCCATTATATTTCGGGAAACTTTCTCCTCCTTCCGAGGCACTCCAAAAGGTCATCAGCGCATGGGCTTATTTTCTCCATCTTTGAAGGTCATCCATTAGTAACCCTTTGATTGAGGGACATTCATAACCACGCGAGCTTCCGTCGGTACGATCCCTTCTTCGACCTCTCGTCGTTCAGAAAAAAATTTCTGTGAGTACAATTTTCTCACAAGCAGCATCAGGTCTCTCGTCTTTCACAGAGAAGAAAGAATACAAAACGTTATCTCATGAAGCTGCTTTAATGGAAAATCATAGTCAGCGTGGAAGATAAGTAATCTGGCAATGAAATGTTCGGACCTACCGAGTTACAGCTAGGTCCAGACAGGGAAGAGTAATCGAATGCGTCTGCGGTGGCCACATAATGGTTTAGGTTCTATTTAAGACGCAGCTGACTACAGGCTACACTTCCATCCTTTCGCTGACATCAACCAACTTCAGTACCCGAAGGTCAGAGTTGCTAAGCAGATCACAAGACGAGAACTGCGTGCATCTCGAACGTTCTAAATGGAAGCTACTCATGGACCAAGCAAAAGGTCAGAAAACTAAAAAAGAAATAACTGTCTTATTTTGCAAGAGGAAAGGACCCGACATTAGTCTGACATTTTTGCTCACTGCTGACGTCACGTAGAGAAGAAGAGAAATCCAGTTAAAATCTTTAGTATAGAGAGGAATAGAGTATTACCACCGCGACACCAAAGGGGAATATGTCAACGGTCCACTGAGCAGGAAAAGTAGATTAGTCTGAACAAGTGATAAAGCACGACAAAAATCTGTCTGAAATCACACGGCCACCAGATCTACACCGCGGCAAGAATGATGTTTATTCATTTATTTAGCCTTCTTCATTATTCCTTAGCCTGGTACCAAGATGACCAAAAGATGATGGTCCCGGTCACGATCTCCAGCTCTACAAAGCAACTTTACTTCCACAGTGCGCTACGAGAAGTCAGGGCACCAACGGTGACGCATGCGCAGACAGCTGTACAAAAAAAGGCAGTTCCTTGATTGAGACGAAAGCATGAGCAGAGAAAAGGTGTTCTGCTCATTGTCAATTGTGATATCTCGCAGATCGGGACTGGTGTTGTTGATGCCTTTTTACATCTGGCTGCGCTATGGCTTGTCACCCGTGACCCTTGTGTAAAGTTCTGATAAAGCTCTTGAGATACGTGGACACCGAACTGGTTCGTCAGGAGGAGAAACAACTGGACCGGAAGCGTGGCTTATTATGCTCCCACATGAGCCTGTGTGAAGTGCGTCGGTGAAAACAGCACACTACTTACGTTTGCAAACCCAGCTTTTCCTCTTTGTCCACCTGGGCGTTGACCCCTTCCAAGGTCCTCTGAATCAGGTCTGAGACAAATGTGCGCCGGGTCACGTGGCGAAACCAGATAGCTTGAGTCGCTTCACTTATTGCGAGAGTGGCAAATGTTCTCTATTCAAATCTATGTTTCTGCTATGAGAATGTTTCAAGCAATACGTGTTTCTGTTCTCATCTTGCTCTCTCACTCATCGTAGGTCTTGTTTTCACGTAAATTCTGACTTAGTCATTAGAAGACTCGGTACCACTCGTAGTGACTGTGTCATTCGACATCTGAGCTTGTTCTTTTTCCATCAATGTTTGTCAGAATCTTACATATCTTCTACTATGTACAGCACAATGATAATTCTTTTGCTAATAGACTATACAGAAAATACGTTGTTGACATTCGAGAAAGAAAAGTAACTGAGTTTCTGAGATCATTTGAAGCTGCCGTTTACCGCATTGGAGTAGTGTCTTTGCTTCTTCTAATGCCCCATTTGGGGGTGAGATTTGTTTTTGTGTACTGTATGACTATACACGCGCAATTACGTCCGTTGGTCCTCGAACCTGATGAACGAGACGGCATTTCGACCCCCTCCTGTCAAAGCTTTTTCTTTAGATCCGATCTCGCTGTGAGCTACGGCAACAGTATATGAACCCTCTATTCTCGAGATGCAGACCCACTTATATTGCGAAATAAGTCTTTGCTCACTAATTCCGCTCGCCGGGCAGGTCGGCGAAAGCTCGATTCTAGTTTGGCGCGCCGTGGGATATGGGGTAATAGCGCTAGAAGGCTTGCGCTGGTTCATTGCATGCCTTAGGATGGTGAAGATCGAAGCATCTTCGCGAATATTATTATATTATAGCTCAGTAATTTCACGCGAGCCATTTACCAGACATCTTTTAATAATCGAGCCCATACAATGCGTTTAGAAGTAGAGAAATTTCTTTCTTTCATTTTTTTAATTGTTTTATTGGAGGCTTCAGCCTTGCCCTCTTCTATTGATATTCATTTTCGCCTCGATGAACAGTTGGGACTCGGATGATGAGTTATTTTAACAGCCAGTCAAAATCAAGATGTTCTTAGATCAAATTTTGCCTAATGCATCCGTGAGACTTTGTACATGTAAGTTGACAGAAGAATAACATGACCAAGTGAACGGACAGTTTGTGATTAGCAAATTAGCTTAATTGGTAATTTAATTGTGAATATCGAGGAGCTAGAGTGCATTTGGTTGAACGATAGAACTGATACCATGGACAATATTGTTTAGATACATATTAGATCAGACAAAGGCTATATGGCCACATTAACACTACTCCTCTTTGATAATCTTCTAAAGCTTTCGAATATGTGAGCTGATGTTGATATGCCGAGGAAGTTGCCTTTGGGCTGATCAGAGCAAACAGCAGGATCAGTTGCGAAGCAGATCTGCCCTACTGTTAAATTATTTAGTATTGGGTATTCCTCTGAAATTATCATTCTGTATCTTTCGCCTGAAATGACTTTCTGATAGTCTGAGAGAACAGTACTGGTTCTCTCTGATGAGACGTAAATAAATTACTGTAATGTGATATGAATAGCAGGGTTTAGAACAACTCTATTCGAATCTGTCGAGACTTTCCTGCCAAGATCATCAAATTCCCGACCACAAGACTTTAGTGCAACCGCAAAAGCAAACCAACCAATTAAAAAGGAAAATTAATAACAGACATCATTAGATATTTTAATTATTATTCAACCTAGTCTTCAAACCAAGATTGCCGAAATCATTCACTCTAGTTAGAACAAAAAAAAGTTATTGCACCTCTACCGAAGGTGAGGGAAGATGAGAAGATACTAGAAGATAATTTTAGAGAGGAGGATGGCTAATGTGCTTTTATGGATGCAGTGTGTGTGCGATTGAGGAAAATTAGTGTTTTACGCAGACCTAAGCACTAAGTATATCATCATTTATTAGCATCAAATTTTTTTTGTTTATACTTCAACAAGTAGATAACATCAAATGCGTTCTTCGATTAAAGGGTATCTACAGAGTTTTCGTTGGTGTTAATAATTATCTATATAATTTTAAACAGTACATGGTAACATTCTTTACATCGCGAATTACACGCCAGTAATATTAAGAGTAGATAACAGGTAATCATTTCACTAAATTATGCACATCATGTGTTGCTTCGTACAGTACTTAGCACAGTCACAGTTTGTGGCGGATCTTCTGTGTGTTCGAAACATTAAAGCGTTTGCTTTAATTTTTACCTGTTGGGAAGCAGTCTTTATGCTCAAATCATAATATTCATCTGAGTAATGGGGGGTATGCTTAAAAAATCAAAGGTAATTTAGTTGTATAGTATGGGCAGGTAATCTCTAAAAATCCCCCTCATGGGTCAAGCGAACTCCCCCCATTCCCCTATCCTTCATCCCTCACGCGTCTTGATCACCTCTTTTGCAGCTGGAAGCGATGAAACGTGTTGCGTTAATTTTCCGATATCGCGCAACACGAGTAAAAGTAAGGCAGAGCCTTGAAAGTATACGGTCTCTCCGCTCTGGCCATTGTTCCCTGTGTCTTATTGCATTATCGTTTTATCAGATACATGTACACCAAAGCCTTTATACTATATATATTTAATAGATAGTATATATAATATATTCTTGTTCTCTTTCTCTCTTCATATTCAGTTCAGTAAAATTTACCAATTACCCACGTGTTGACAGTGTGGATCTACTGCATTAATTCAACAACTTAAACACATGAGGGCGCATAGTTTATTGCGACATTGCAAAATAACTCAAGGCTAAAAACATGATGGCGACAGGTAAACGTAAAAATAACGAGGGCCCAAACAGACGAAATAATGTCAAACTACAAGTAGGATTACATTAGTGAAGACGCGAGCACCGTCTCGATCCTTAGCGTAGTGGTTATCTTGCTAAAGAAACAAAAAAACAGACTTGATTAAAAAACAATTTAGTAAGGGAGAACATTGATTTTCTTCATCTTCTTTTAAATATTTGATTATATATACTTGAAAAAATAGTTTTTCAGTGCTGATCAAGGTAACAAACAAAACACTGAAGAATGGAGTATAACAAGCAAACCTTGTATGTGTCTTACGTCCCTTTGATTAGTTTCTCTGCCAGTTTGAATGATTGTTTAATGTGGGTTCTATGCACATAGTCAAAATGCACAGGTTTTAGCTTGAGTATTAATATTTAATAGCTTAACTAAGTAAATTGAACAACATTTTTGATTCAGGTGGACTTTCTGAAACGTTATGCAAAGAGACTGGTATAAACTTTACAACAAAATTTGATTGTTTTCTGGTTAATTGCTGTTTATTCGTTCGTGCTCAGCGCATTGAGATCACCTCCACACAAATTACTTGTTTACAAATCTGATTATTAATATTCTAAAGAGAAAGACAGAGATATAAGCGGACTACAGCAAAAATAATTCTTTAAAGCTTACAAGAACTGGACAATGGAGCCTAGAACCACCCAGACCAGAGACAAGCTGTATTTGAAATGACATGTTTAAAACGCTTTTATTCTTGCAGAGATATTAAGAAGCGTAGAAAAAGTGACTACACCTATTGGCAGCATGTAACAACAGCTGAAAGACATCAATGACAGGAACTCGACATCTTATGTAAATGATGCGTGAATGTATTTGGAATGAAGTCGGGTGGTAGTGTGTTCTGGAGTCGGTGGAAGTGGTGTCTCTGTAACAACGTGTGTATGACTAAATCAAAATGGATTGTAAAAAGGCCTAGGTTTACGAAAGATTTTATAGAAAAGTCGCATTTAATGACATCTTTCCAGCAAATTATTATTATTAGTTGAAGATACATGATGTCCGCATGCCTAAACATCTTTCCCTGTCGCTCGGGAGTTGACGTCTGACGACGAAATCATTTTCATTTGACACATATTACAGTTCATGTCTTGGAAAATAAAGGTCTTGTGAACCAATCCGGTTTCGCTTTGTTTTCATTGAAAAAATTTATTATGATGTGTGATGAAAGATTTCAGCGAAACGAAATCTTTAATGTCATATTTACTCGTGCGTGTGTCTCCCGCTTCTGTCTATTTTCTTGTTGTTTGTGTCGCTTAGCGCGTGTGTGTGTATTGTGTGTATTAAAGTAAGTACATGGGTTGTCGGTAACGGTTATCCCACTCACTTCACTGCTAATAACGACTCGATATCAACAATTAATTATCCTATATCTAAATTACATCGTTGTTCTGAATGTAAATGTGCCATTCATCTTTCACAAGGGGTGGGATGGTGTTTACGCCGTGCAGAACTGAGGCTATATCACGCAAGGCAGCAGCCTGCACGTGCAAGAAAGAACGCGTGCCCGAGACGACACAATGAACTCTGGCAGCCAACCATTTGACTGTGTTGGTGACAGGCGCTTAACCGTTGCGCCACTGGACCGCTCATCTTTCAACAGAAAAGCGTCAGAATTGGAAACGGAAAGACACTAGGCGAATAAATGCACAGAAAAAGTCAACTAGTGCTATGCTTCCTTTTCAGTGTGATTTTCTTGTAAACCAAAAGTTTCCTCAGAATGCATCTTGATAAAGATAACAAAAATTCAGACAAATTAAATAAACAATTTAAAACAGTGAGAGACTAGCAATTTTTTCTTCTGTTTTAATATATTTAATTTTGATATCTGTATTTGCGAATGACAACTTACCTTCAACGCTGTTATCTGCAGAGTACTAAACAAGAGTGCTCACATACAAAACTAAACAAAAGAGTAAAAAAATGAACTAAGCAAAACAAGTGCTAGTACAAGATGATTACAAGATAAAGTTTAATTGTTGTGTGTCAGAGATATGCTTTATTCGTGTAAAAGTAGTTCGCGAGGTGCTGTGTGCACGTGTGTAGACCGCTTGAAAAAAAATGTATGGGGGGATATCTCATTCATAACCCAGTGGGCGTGCAGGAGCATAGCTGATGTACGTGACACTAGTAACGACAGCTCAAGACAGCTCACCTCCAGGTTTTTCGCTCAGTGAACAGTGTGTGACATTCCAACGCAGCCGCCGAGACGGGTTGGTCCTACCTGTACAGGTGTAAATACAGACAGAGAATCTGTGCATTTAGTTCCTAGCCCAGTCAAGTAAGCAAATATGTGTTTATATTGTACTGAATTCTAAATTCTTGATTTCACGGCAAAGTATTGTTAAATTGTTTTATGAGAAAAATCTTAACGTTCAATAAGAAATCACGTGATGAGTTTAACTCAGGGAGACTAATAGTAGCAGTGAATGGTAGAGTCTCATTAGTGATTAAGTTACAGGAACTCATGTGGAGGAACAGCTAAGGAAGACCCGCTGAAACGGATCCTAACTACAGAGGGCCTGAGAGCCTTCTTCCTACACCGGCGTGACTGTCAACGCGAGGGAGGCTGGGTAGCTCGAACGATCCGGGTAGCCCTGGAAGTTTCTTCCCTTGTGGTCGTGGGTGGAATCGAGCATCTGTCGACGTTTCCACTGATGTCCAGGCAAAGATTCTGGAAGTGTCCACCAGCATTGGTGTTTCATGGAAAGTGCAGTGGCGTGTTAGTGTGATTGCTAGTGTGACAGCTCACGTGCCTGGCAGTGATTGGGTGGAGGAGGAGCATTCCTGGCGATGAGGTTCGTGAGAGTGTCCTTCATCGAGGATGGCAGATGGCAGATGACGGGAATTGTAAGTATTCATCTTGACTTATTCTAATTTTTCAGTGTAGACCAAGTCATCGGACCATATAGTTTCATGGCGATATCCCATTCTTCTAATCAGCAAGCAGACAGACGTGAGGACAAATATAAGAAACTTTACATTTGTGGCGTGAAGCTAAGAATTGTGAAATGGTGTAGTTAGCTTTGAGTTTTCTCTGTGCTAGAATTATTTGGTGTTTGACCGTGTATTGGGGCAGAGGGTTTGTGTTGTTGTCATCTGACCTGAACCAGCTTAAAAAAAACAAACACATGCCATCTGACATCATATGCGTAACAATTGGTGACCCCGACATGATTGCGGGGTTGTCTGTCTTATAAACGGTACACGGACGTTTCGCCGCCGGACGTTTCGGCTCGGCACTTCATTTCGGCATTTCACGCGGGACTTTAGCCGAAGTCAAGTGTGTGACGCCCCTTAGCTCACACATTTCTCTCGCCATTGTATCAATGTATCGTGAACTCTCTCCACTATCCCTCCTCATGTGAACCGTTTAGCTCAACATTTCTCTCGCCATTGTATCAATGTATCAGTGAACTCTCTCTCACTATCCCTCCTCATGTTTAGCTCACAACATTTCTCTCGCCATTGTATCAATGTACAGTGAACTCTCTTCACTATCCCTCTCATGTGAACCGTTAGCTCACACATTTCTCTCGCATTGTATCAATGTTATTTTCTCAAAGCTGTTGCGCATAATCTGTGACAATCAAAGTGAACTGCCTGTGAAGTCTGTGTGTCAAATTTGTTTGAAATAAAGAATTATTGTGTAATCTAGTAGTTACTTTCATTCTGTGAGAAGTAAGTAAGCTCTCTCTCTCTGACATAATGCGGCGAAACGTCCGCACACGTTGTAAACAGTTGTTGTGTGGAAGGATTGTCCTTTGAAGAGTCACGTGGTTTTTCTGTTGATGTTTATGGTTAAGTTTCACGTTTTATTCCCGTCTCCAGCTCCAGGGTCTACGGGTCTGTAAAGTTCTACCCGTAGTAAGGACTTAGCTTCTGCCTCTATTGTATTCTGTCTTTCTTTCCCTGCTACCTTCACCTTACCCCTGAGTGTGGTGTTTATTGGAAGAAGTTTGGTAGTGTCTGAGCGCGTGGTTATCTTCCCCATTAGGTTCTTTATTATATTGTTTTAAGAAAAAAAATATTTGGTTGTTCCTTAAACCTATATTGAACTTTAAATCTTGATGATAAGTAGTGTTCACAATATTACATTTAAAGAATCTGATTGCCGTTTGTTTGTTCGTTAGGATTGCTGATGTGTTTATTGCATCTCTACAGAGAAATTGCCATTGTGGGCTTGTTTGTGTTTACTGAGATTTGGATTTGAGATGTGTGTACACTCACTGCTTTGATTGATGATTGAGTATAGTTGTTTCCTGACTAGCCTTGATTGAACTAGGGCTTACACCTTGAAGTGTTTACAACTGTATTTGACTTCGGGATTTTTATTCCTTCTTTCATTTTGCAAATCATTGTGAAGACACATTTTGATGCTGTGATTACATCTCTATCCCGATTGTATTTGTGAGATAATTTGAGGTGATTTTATTTTATTATTATTTGCTATCTTTGTGTGCAACCTGGATCCCGCACTAGTATTTGATGTGATCTCATGTAAGAAAGAAGGCGACATGATAGGATTAGAAGGTAAAACTGTGACTAGACACATAATGCAGAGAGTGTCGGTCGTTATGACAGAAATGGAAGAATATTCAAGGAAGTTTCAAGAAAGATTATTTAAGGAAGTGTAGATGTGTGTTAGTGTGAACCTCCCTGAACAGAATCCGACCGAGGGAGAATGTTGGGAAGCATTACATAACGGTTGTCTGGGAAAACTGAATGACGGAGGTTGAAAGTAATCCACGACATTGATATGCTATGTATGTTTACAAACATGTATGTGTCTTGATGTAAGTTATGTAAAATTTGTTGCCACACCTTAAAAAAAAACCCAGGAGCTCCCGCTCAGCCAACAGCCAACAGCCAACAGCCAAATGATTTATGATTGATGATTGATTAAAGGATGGATAATTGATTAAGGGTAGCTGATTGATTGAAGGAGGATTGACAAATGATTGATCGAAAAACGGGATGCTTAATTGAAGGATGGATTGTGGATGAATGATGGATGCTGATAGATGTTAATGGGTGATGGATGGAGGGTGATTATTGTTGATGAGTATTTATGATAAGATTATTGCTGATGATTGATGATGAATGACGATGATGGTTATTGATGATGATTAATGACGATGATAAAAGATGATGGATGATGATAAATACAGCCAGCGAACAGCAGCCAACACAGCAGCAACAGCAGAACAGCCAACAGACAGCGCAGGAACAGCGAACAGCGACACAGCGAACAGCCAACAGCAGCAGCAACAGCGAACAGAGACAGCCAACAGCAACAGCAGCCAACAGCCAACAGCGAACAGCCAACAGCACAGCCAACACAGCGAACCAGCCAACAGCGAACAGCCAACAGCGAACAGCCACACAGCGAACAGCCAACAGCGAACAGCCAACAGCCAGCAGCCAACAGAACAGCAGCACAGCGAACAGCCAACAGCGAACAGCCAACAGACGAACAGGAACAGCGAACAGCAACAGCGAACAGCAGCGAACAGCCAACAGCGAACAGCCAACAGCATCCAACAGCAGCCAACAGCAGCCAACAGCCACAGCCAACAGCAAGCCGAACAGCCAACAGCAGCCAACAGGAACAGCCAACAGCAGCAGCAACAGCAGCCCACCAACAGCCAACAGCCAAAAGCACAGCAGCCAACAGCAGCCAACAGCAGCCAACAGCAGCCAACAGCAACAGCCCACACAGCAGCCAACAGCAGCCAACAGCAGCCAACAGCAGCCAAACAGCACCAACACAGCAGCCAACAGCAGCCAACAGCAGCCAACAGCAGCCAACAGCAGCCAAACAGCAGCCACAGCAGCCAACAGCAGCCAACAGCAGCCAAGCAGCAACAAGCCAACAGCAGCCAACAGCAGCCAACAGCAGCCCAACAGCCAACAGCAGCCACAGCAGCCAACACAAGCACAGCAGCAGCCAACAGCAGCCACAGCAGCCAACACAGCCAACAGCCAGCCACAGCAGCCAACAGCAGCAGCAAGCAGCCAACAGCAGCCAACAGCAGCCAACAGCAAGCCAACAGCAGCCAACAGCAGCCACAGCAGCCAACAGCAGCCAACAGCAAGCCAACAGCCAACAGCAGCCAACAGCAGCCAACAGCAGCCAACAGCAGCCAACAGCAGCCAACAGCAGCCCAACAGCCAACAGCCAAACAGCAGCCAAACAGCCAACAGCAGCCAACAGCAGCCAACAGCAGCCAACAGCCAACAGCCAACAGCAGCCAACAGCAGCCAACAGCAACAGCCAACAGCAGCAGCAGCCAACAGCAGCCAACAGCAGCCAACAGCAGCCAACAGCAGACAACAGCAGCCACACAGCAGCAGCCAAACAGGCAGCCAACAGCAGCACCAACAGCCAACAGCCAACAGCAGCCACAGCAGCCACAGGCCAACAGCAGCCAACAAAGCAGCCAACAGCAGCCAACAGCAGCCAACAGCAGCCAACAGCAGCCAACAGCAGCAGCCCACAGCAGCCAACAGCCAACAGCAGCCAACAGCAGCCAACAGCAGCCAACAGCCACAGCCAACAGCAGCCAAACAGCCAACAGCCAACAGCAGCCAACAGCAGCCAACAGCAGCCAACAGCAGCCAACAGCCAACAGCAGCCAACAGCAGCCAACAGCAGCCAAAGCCAACAGCAGCCCACACAGCAGCCAACAGCCAACAGCCAAACAGCAACAACAGCAGCAACAGCAGCCACACAGCAACAGCCCAACAGCAGCCAACAGCCAACAGCAACAGCAGCAACAAGCAGCCAACAGCAGCAACAGCAGCCAACAGCCAACAGCGAAGACAAGCAGCCACAGCAGCAGCCAACAGCAGCCAACAGCAGCCAACAGCAGCCACACAGCAGCAACAACAGAACAGCCAAACAAGCCCAACAGCCAGCCAACAACAGCCCAACAGCAGCCAGCAGCAACAGCCAAAGCAAGCCACAGCCAACAGCACAGCAGCCAACAGCAGCCAACAGCAGCCAGCAGCCACAGCAGCCACAGCAGCAACAGCAGCAAGAGCAACAGCAGCCAACAGCAGCCAACAGCAGCCAACAGCCAACAACAGCCAACAGCAGCCAACAGCAGCCAGACAGCCAACAGCAGCCAACAGCAGCCACAGCCCAGCCAACACAGCCAAGCAGCCAACAGCAGCCACAGCAGCCAACAGCACCAACAGCCAACAGCAGCCAACAGCAGCCAACAGCAGCCACACAGCAGCCAACAGCAGCCAACAGCAGCCAACAGCAGCCAACAGCAGCCAACAGCAGCCCAACAGCAGCCAAACAGCAAGCAACAGCAGCCAACAGCAGCCAACAGCAGCCAACAGCAGCCAACAGCCAAGCAGCACAACAGCAGCCAACAAGCCACAGCAGCAACAGCAGCCACAGCAGCCAACAGCAGCAACAGAGCCAACAGCAGCCAACAGCAGCCAACAGCAGCCAACAGCAGCCACAGCAGCCAACAGCAGCCAACAGCAGCCAACAGCAGCCAACCAACAGCAGCCAACAGCAGCCAACAGCAGCCAACAGAGCCAACAGCAGTCAGCAGCCAACAGCAGCCAACAGCAGCAACAGCAGCCAACAGCAGCCAACAGCAGCCAACAGCAGCCAACAGCAGCCAACAGCAGCCAACAGCAGCCAACAGCAGCCAACAGCAGCCAACAGCAGCCAACAGCAGCCAACAGCAGCCAACAGCAGCCAACAGCAGCCAACAGCAGCCAACAGCAGCCAACAGCAGCCAACAGCAGCCAACAGCAGCCAACAGCAGCCAACAGCCAGCAGCAGCCAAGAGCACAGCAGCCACAGCAGCCAACATCTGAGCGCCAACATGCAGGGCGGTTGCCATGGCCCGGCGATGGAGGGGTTGCCATGCCAGCGCCACCCGACCTGCATTCATGCCAGGGCGGTGCCGTGGCCCGGCGATGGAGGGGTTGCCATGCCAGCGCCACCGACCTGCCATTCCATGCCAGGGCGTGCCGTGGCCCGGCGATGGAGGGGTTGCCATCAGCGGACATGCACCGATACATGCGCCACCCGACCCTGCCATTCCATGCCAGGGCGGTGCCGTGGCCCGGCGATGGAGGGGTTGCCATGCAGCGCCACCCGACCTGCCATTCCATTGCCAGGGCGGTGCCGTGGTCCCGGCGATGGGAGGGGTTTGCCATGCCACGCCACCCGACCCTGCATTCCATTGCCAGGGCGGTGCCGTGGCCGGCGATGGAGGGGTGCCATGCCAGCGCCACCCGACCCTGCCATTCCATGCCAGGGCGGTGCCGTGGCGCGGCGATGGAGGGTTGCCATGCCAGCGCCACCCGACCCTGCCATTCCATGCCAGGGCGGTGCCGTGGCCCCGGCGATGGAGGGGTTGCCATGCCAGCGCCACCCGACCCTGCCATTCCATGCCAGGGCGGTGCCGTGGCCGGCGATGGAGGGGTTGCCATGCCAGCGCCACCCGACCTGCCATTCCATGAGGGCGGTGCCGTGGCCCGGCGATGGAGGGGTTGCCATGCCAGCGCCACCCGACCCTGCATTCCATGCCAGGGCGGTGCCGTGGCCGGCGATGGAGGGGTTGCCATGCACCCGACCCTGCATTCCATGCCAGGGCGGTGCGTGGCCCGGCGATGGAGGGGTTGCCATGCCAGCGCACCCGACCTGCCATTCATGCCAGGGCGGTGCCGTGGCCCGGCGATGGAGGGGTTTGCCATGCCAGCGCCACCGACCCTGCCATTCCATGCCAGGGCGGTGCCGTGGCCCGGCGATGGAGGGTTGCCATGCCAGCGCCACCCGACCCTGCCATTCCTGCCAGGGCGGTGCCGTGGCCGGCGATGGAGGGGTTGCCATGCCAGCGCACCGACCCTGCATTTCCATGCCAGGGCGGTGCCGTGGCCCGGCGATGGAGGGGTTGCCATGCAGCGCCACCCGACCCTGCCATTCCATGCCAGGGCGGTGCGTGGCCCGGCGATGGAGGGGTTGCCATGCCAGCGCCACCCGACCCTGCCATTCCATGCCAGGGCGGTGGCGTGGCCCGGCGATGGAGGGGTTGCCATGCAGCGCCACCCGACCCTGCCATTCCATGCCAGGGCGGTGCGTGGCCGGCGATGGAGGGGTTGCATGCCAGCGCCACCCGACCCTGCCATTCCCATGCCAATGCCCGGCGATGGAGGGGTTGCCACAGCGCGTGCCAGCGATGGAGGGGTTGCCATGCAGCGCCACCCGACCCTGCATGCAGGGCGGTGCCGTGGCCCGGCGATGGGAGGGGTTGCCATGCCAGCGCCACCCTGCCATTCATGCCAGGGCGGTGCCGTGGCCCCGGCGATGGAGGGGTTGCCATGCAGCGCCACTCCCCGACCCTGCCATTCCATGCCAGGGCGGTGCCGTGGCCCGGCGATGGAGGGGTTGCCATGCCAGCGCCACCCCGACCCTGCCATTCCATGCCAGGGCGGTGCCGTGGCCGGCGATGGAGGGGTTTGCCATGCCAGCGCCACCGACCCTGCATTCCATGCCAGGGCGGTGCCGTGGCCCGGCGATGGAGGGTTGCCATGCCAGCGCCACCCGACCCTGCCATTCCATGCCAGGGCGGTGCCGTGGCCGGCGATGGAGGGGTTGCCATGCAGCGCCACCCGACCCTGCCATTCATGCAGGGCGGTGCCGTGGCCCGGCGATGGAGGGGTTGCCATGCCAGCGCCACCCGACCCTGCCATTCCATGCCAGGGCGGTGCGTGGCCCGGCGATGGAGGGGTTGCCATGCCAGCGCCACCCGACCTGCATTCATGCCAGGGCGGTGCCGTGGCCCGGCGATGGAGGGGTTGCCATGCAGCGCCACCCGACCCTGCCATTCCATGCAGGGCGGTGCCGTGGCCCGGCGATGGAGGGGTTGCCATGCCAGCGCCACCCGACCCTGCATTCATGCCAGGGCGGTGCCGTGGCCCGGCGATGGAGGGGTTGCCATGCCAGGCCACCCGACCCTGCCATTCCATGCCAGGGCGGTGCGTGGCCCGGCGATGGAGGGGTTGCCATGCCAGCGCCACCCGACCATTCCATGCAGAATCCCCAGCCCTGCCTTTATGCCCCACCTTGCCATCAGCCCCTGCTCGCATTGGTAGGACTGTGCCATCATGGGCTGGTAGGAAGCCGGTGACCGATCTGACTCACCATACGGGGTCTGAAGTGAAGGGTGTTAGAGGCGGGTTAGTCTATGTGATGATACACATACCGCTGTACAATATTTCTGATTATACTTTAATATGAAATAGAGATTAACAAGAGTCGAAGAGACACTTATTTTTATCGCCCTGTACCTTGTTGTGGCCACTAACGGACCATATGTATGATAAATAAAAAAATTTTAACAGATAGCTGCTGACGTTTTATCACTTTTCATTAGTGATGTTGGTAACTCTACAATTTAATCACAGATTAAAGAGACGAAGCTTCCCAGACAATGCCTGATAATATTTACGCACTTGGTATTGGCCCCAGCCCTGGACTGACATACCCGAGCTCGCACGCAGCCAAACATTCAGCAGTCTTTCGGAAAGTCAAGCGACAATGCCCGAAGATCCGTAAAGAACTTTGTGACATTCCTTCCTTCCACACACAAAAGCAATAGTAAACTTATCCACTCAGAATTTTTTCAAGTGCTCTCGCCCACCTACAGACCCCACCACCTGCTATGACCTGATAAAACCATCGGACTGTAAAGGTTCAATTTGCGTAATGGACTAGTCGGCGGAAGGTCTTGTCTTTTTCTATAGACTGTGAGCATCTGGACACCTAAGTGCTGTGCCGAGCTTTCTATTGCTACTCTCCACCTTCCCTCCTGCATTCCATCCTCCTCCCACAAAGAACAGCCACACAGACAACGGACGTCCTGCCTCTGTGCTGCTGAGCAGTGGAGCTCTCTTCCTCATCACATTCGTAATAATAAATTTTCATATTATTGATTCCATGTCTGTTGGTAGACAGTCTGCAGCAGTTTGTATGGCGCTGTGTAAATATTATGGCAGCACAGCCAATTCTGATAGTTGACACTGTATACTGTATACCATACTACACAGTGTGAGAGCTCTCGACAGAAAGATGGATAGTTTTCAGGGAAATTGATTCTGAGTTATTTCTGCAGCAAACAAATCATATTAAACATTCTCCTTGCATTTATATATATACACACGTGCACTTTCGTCCACTGTAAATAAACACATCAAACGCAATAAGACATTGAATAATTTCATTAATTTTTTTCGATTTTATTGTTTTCATCGAACAATTCACACGATCCATACAGCTATATGCACTGATTATAAACCTCAGGTAACCATTCAACAAGACTGAGTTCCAGAAGACTAATTCCATACACAGACACTAATCAAAGGTATCACCATGGTAATGAGGGTAAAGGTCTGAAATTATGCACACCTTTGTAGACACTAATGGCGGTAAACAAAACATTCAAATATTCATAATTAAGCCACCTGAAGTGCAATGTGTTCATGCTTTTCATCTTTCTATATTAATGTTAAATTCGTGCAAGGCCACAGGCTGGACAGATATAAAACTTAATTTCAGTGCGCTGTGACGTGGGTGCATGTCCTGGGCACGTGACCACCCACGTGACCCACCCACCCTGCCTTGCCGCCGGGGTGGTGCTCTCGCCCAGTGGTGGAGCTATGCCAGAATCCCCACCCCGCCTTCCAGCTCCTCGCCGCGTGGACAGGGCAAGCATCATGGATTGGAGCATCATGGGTGGCAGTAGGACGCCAATGACCGATCTCTAACATTGTGTTGTACACTGTGTGTCTTTAAACTGATTACTTAAATAGATTTGACTGTTAGAAGAAGTTTAAATTAGGATTATGGTGTGCAACTGAGTTTTGTAATGCGATGGGTACGAATCCTTGATTGCGTGGGTGACGTGTGATAAACATTGAAAAGCTAATGAATTAAAAAAAACTTTATTCACAAAGTTAATTATTTTTTGAACGTTTCAGTGAAGTGTCTTGTTTTTAGTATTTATAAACTAGCATGATAAATAAAATAATTTTAAAAGATAGGTGCTGATGTTTTATTACTTTTCATAAGTGATGTTGGCAACTCCACTATTTAATCATAGATTAGATAGACGAAGCTTCCTAGACAATTCCTGATAATATTTTCCCACTTTATAATGCCCCAGCCCCCGCACTGACATGCCCGAGCACACACACAACAAACCTTTCTTTGTGACATTCCTTCCTTTCACACAAAACCAGTTTACATCCCTTCATACCTTCATCCACTGCTTTACCTTTTACTCTTGTACCTCATCTTTATGTTGTTCAGTGTGTATACACGTACCTCGCTGTTTACTGGCTGTTATCTTGTACCTCATCTTGATGTTGTTCAATGTATCTATACTTACCTCGCTGTTTACTTTCATGCATCATTATTGGTCTGCACACACAGTCCTATCTATCTTGGTCGTGATGCTGCTCGTTAATGAATTCCCATTATCATTCAGAGAAAGTACTTTGTGAACAGATATGTCAGGTGTGGTCTGTAGGTGGGAGGGCAACGGGTAGAAATATGGGTGGATACGTTTGCCACTGCTTTAGTGTTAAAGTAGGGAATTTCACACTTTATACGTGTTAATTTGTCATTAAGAAGTTTCTTTACAAATCGATTGGCATATCGACTGACTTTCCGTATGACTGCTAAATGTTTGGGCTGCATGTGTGCTGTAGGTAGTAGGAGACCAGAGTGAAGACATCTCACCACAGTCCCTCCAGGTCGTTAGGTTATTGTCGTTGTGTGGCCACGTCAGCACAGGCATCACTCGTCGAGTCCATCATGTCTGCACTAAGACACATTCCCTCTTGCATGGCGACCGCTTTCACGGGTGTTGGAAAGCTTTGTATACAGGTCGGCAGCCAAAGTTTCGGCCTGACAATCCGACAGTATCAGCTCTGGATATTCACGATGAATGATAGCCAATTGTTGCACCAATTACCAATCTTCAGTCAGAACAAAGGTTTTAAAACTATGTCTCAGTCCATGCATTTATCGACAACAAGCTAACTTTTCATGAAAATGTTAAGGCTTTTCATATATATATATAGTTAAAAAAAAAAAGAAAAAAAAAGAAAACGCAGCTCTTTGCTGTCTTTGTGTCTTGATGTTCATACGCATTAAAGCGTTTTCCGTTGTAGCCTCTCTTATAAATCTCTTTGTCTCTCTGGAATAAAATCAGAAATATTGTTGAGCGGTTTGTGTGCCATCCCATGGACTAAAGCACCTCGCTACCCCTCCCCCTTCACGTGTGACTGCGTGCGGTGCGTCAGATCGGTCACTGGCGCCTTGGGCGAGGTGTCAGGTCCTACTTACTACCAGCCCCCACTCATCCACCCACACATCGCCACCCGCCCTCTACCCATTGACTACTCGGGATGCTGTTTTTTTTGGGGGGGGGGGTGGGGTAAATTTATTTTACCGCGCATTGTGGCAGTTTCTCCGGGATCACCTAACATTTTCTTCCACATACAGGAGATTATCAGGTTTCTCAATACTGTACTTTGTTCTTTAAATCTCTCGCTTGTACAAAAGGTTTGTTGATGTGTGAGAGTATCCACTGCCGTCATGCTGTCTCTGCTGCAACAGCCCTCAATGTATCCCATAATGCGTGGTAATTACGTGGCAATGGGGTTGTAACAAAGGAAAAAAATGGTTAACCACAGCATTGAGTTAGCTTAGATCGACAAATGAACAGGTTTTTAGCAAGCTTCTCTACGAGTAGAAATAACAATAATTACTCCTGTCTCTTTGGTCCGTCCTATACGTTTCTCTAATTTTTCACTGGGACAAATTAAGGTGGTCTCTCTATCTCAGGTATTTGGTATCGCGTATCTACCGCCAGACCACACGAGGGAAAGCTCCTATCAGCCCATGATCAGCAACGCTGAGGACACAAAATGACTTTCTGATGATCTGATGATCTCACAAAAGACCTAAATCGCTCTCCCTCGACATCGGATGCTGGAGTTAATTCCGAGTCTGAAGCCCGATGCAATGCGGGCAAAGTCAAGGTGACAGTTAAAGGTGTAGTCAAGGCTGTGACGGCGGTGATAAGGCTATGGCAGGCTGTGTGACGTCAGCGAGGGAGAAGAAGTTTTGGTCATTGTTAGGATTTGAACTCAAGTGATCGGCGGTGTGTCGTTAGTTGGATTAGTGATATGCATTAGTGATAACAATCAAGATGGCTGTAAGCAATGTTCAACCATATCATTGCATCAGCTGACACTGGGATCGAGTTGACGTCATCGGAGGACGAGACTTCGTTCAAGCAAAATGAAAGGGTCCAGTTTCTCGTATTAAACACAACATCCTACAAAACATTCAACTTTTCTACTTGAACAGACACAAAAATAGACGAGATTCAAGCTGGTCCTACTCTTTACTAGATTCTCAGTTTTATTTTGCCTTTACAATCCCTTTAAAGCCTGGCCTGCTTGCCTTAAGGCGAGTACGTGCCACGGGTGCACGCGGAGATCACATTTACATACGTCATGTGCACAAAAAAGTCAGCAGCTGTAACAGCGGAAATGACCTTCAAATGTCAACTGAAAACACTGCAATTTGTGCTGCAGACACTTTCCAGAGCCTTCCACGGGGACAAAAAAAAAAAAAAAGGAGGAGGGGGAAGGCCGGTGAAAGACAATAAAGCACTGTGTAGACACCTAACCTCTCATTAGTCCATGACGTGGAAACAAAGAGTCTTTTGACTACAAGGTTAAAAACTGATCTTGAGGTATACTGCACATATTTTCTAGTTCGCTGAATACAGTGGACGTCCTTCAAGTGGCTTGCACCTACCATCTGGTCCATTATTACCACCGCAGGGTTAGGGTTAGGGTTAGCCCACACTCCGGCTGCTGGGTGGATAAAACAACAGCGGAGACAACATTCACGGTACATAACACTAAAGAAGAGAGAAAACAGACTAGCAGATGACATGCTAGGATAGCCTTGTTTGTGTGTGTGTGATGCAGGAAACAGATCATTAGGATGGATCATTTAAAACCGATTTTGTTTTTTCTGAGACTATTTGTAATCCAGCATATGCGCGACAGACTTCTTTTCTGCTTGCATGCCAATCTCAAGAAGTATATAACAAATTATCGCAAAAAGTATGAATCTACTCGTCTCATAGGCGTCCATGGGAAATGTACGTTTGGGCTAGTATCTGGTATGTATTGTCTTAATTTATCATTTGAGCAGACATGCATAAACTAGGTCAGAAGAGAGTTTTATAGACTTTCATTTTATTGCTCCGTGTGAGGCTTTTTAGCCAACTCGGAAAAATACAATATAAAGCAATAGAATCTACAATACAGAAACACTGAACATTATTGTGCATAATCTGATACAATGGACGAAATAACATATTTTCGTTACATGCACATGCTAACAACACATTTAGGATTCAGTAATACTGTAGGAGAAAAGCAGAAATTCAGTGGGTCTTAGTTTTCCTCGCGGTCATCGCGACTGTAAATTTTGCCATATGTCAAGCAGGCGTACAGCCAAGTGCAACAGCCGGAAAAAAGTTTTTAAAACATTTTAAAATTGTTTCCATGCTATCTGGGTAGCGTGGTGTGTAGAATGCATCGGAATGTGTACCAAAAATAAATAAAGGAAACAATAATCTTTTTGCTAGCAGATGGAAACAACTAGTCATCCTGGGTATACTGGACAGTGAGAATATTTTCAAAATACTTTCACCATGAAAACGAAGTAGACACTGAATCCTAATGCAAACAGGACGTTTATTACTTAAAGTCAGCGCCATTCTCTTGCTTTTTTGTTTTTAGTTCAACCGGTTGCATCATCTTTACAGCGGGATGCATGCCCGTTGGCGGTTTCCTCAGATCGCATATTTAGATAACATGCCTTTTTCTGTCACCGAACTTTCAAAGTAAAATCAGTATATCTTAAATATATTTCAACTTCCAACTGTTAATCGGTTAATCACTTTAGGTATAGCCAGTTTGATAAACTATACATTTATCGAAAACAAAAACATCGATCGATCTGTATCCTTTTGTCAATCGAATGAAAGCTACGTGCCTACTTGTTCAAATAAATTAATGGTTATACGGGTTTTCAGTAATTAAAAAAATTGAGAATTAAGTTACAAAATGCCTGCATTATTAAAAAGCATAGAGCAGAAAGGTTTCATCAGCTTTAAACGAAAATTAAGGTCACGACGAACCAGATTACTTAGAAACAGAAGTTGCCATTGCGCATGCCCAGACCACGCCTTCGCGTTGTCTTGATCGCTGCAATGCGGCAGGTCAGCGGGGTCAAAATGATGCAAGAGAAACTTGAAGCTTAGGTTGTTATATATATATACGGTCTGCTCAGGCCCGTTCTTAGTCCCCGCGGGGCCCGAGGCAAAGGACATGTGCAGGGCCCTCACGCCACGATCACACGGTTTTAGTTGGGATCTAAAGTCACTTGTTTCCTCAGGGATATCTCGTCTTTTACCATTGACAGCACGCTGCATACACATTACAACATAAGCCTACGATTAATTTATTTGTAACGTTCGTCAATAGCGCGGGGCCCTAGGCAGATGCCTCGTCCGCCTGCCCCTAAGCACGGCCCTGGGTCTGCTTCGAGTTGTGATTATTCCTCCGGTTCTCAACCTGTGGTGCGAGCCCCCAAAGGGAAAACCGACTTGCTGCTATCAAAGGGGGGGGAAGCGGCTTTAAAGCTTCGATCATAAGCTTAGTCTATGAAATTTAATCTCGTGTTTTCCTAGTCAGACTTCCAGGTGAAATAATTTATAAAAACTCCCCTTAAAATATCATTTACATGGATTATAACAGGCAGGGCCGCCGAGAGCCAGCCCGGGCCCCGGGACAGATGACCTCTCTGGGCCCCTTGTACTTGTAATCATAAATTATTTTCCCCGAAATTGTATGCTACAGACTTGAAACTCAACTTCTTCATGTGTAATGCTTGGGTGTTCTGTCTTAGACCTTTCTTTAAAGAAAAAGAAAAGGAGAGAAGAAAAAAACACTGACCAAGGCCGGCCCCCTTGACAGCCGCGGGCCCGGGTACACTAGACCCCCCTGTCCCCCTCTCGTCAGGCCTGATAATAGGCATGAGTACTTCAGCGCTAATTTAAAATTCTTCAACAACCTAATTATAGACGCAGTAAGATCGAGTAACACACGGAAGTTATATACATGTATATATATTGATCAGAGACGGTATAACGTCTCTGTATTGATCGATGTTTCGGAGAGACAATTAAAAGGTCGATCTGATCCAAACATGAATTAACGCTTTGCTGGCTCAAATGTATATCTTGCATGACCAGCTATACTAATTCAAAATGGAAATGGCAATTCTGGCGTTTTATTTCAATGTCAGAGCATAAATAAGCGTGCCAAAATAATTTACCGTTATATATATATTCTCGTGTCTGTAACAGTATACGTACATCTCTCTGTCTTATAGATACGTATACAAATGCAATGCGCACTGTTTTCTGTTATTTTAATCTTAATTAAAGCTAAATCTTTGGTTATCTTGTCATGTCTGTATTTGCGTTCAACGTATCAGTTCAAACAAAGAGTCAAAATGTTAACTGCATTTTAATTTTGTAAACAATAGTAAATGTATAGTGAGGTTGGTGCACGGAAGCGGGTTGCGTCATCCTGTCTCACCTCATTGGTCGTCTCCTAGTCACATGACCCAGCCAGTCACCGACCTAGCCAGGTCAAGGGAGGAGCGGTAACACGTGTGTCATTTGCCGCCAGTCCGCCACAAGGAAGTTTACATATCGTCGATAAGCTACAGTAGTTTTGGTTTAATAACAAGTTTCGTATAGCTTTTCGCTTACATCATTTCGCTGCTTGATCATGTCTGAGGTGTAAACGGTGTCTCAACATATTTTGTGGGATTCAAGTCGTACGCAACATTTATTGTTTTTCGTCTCACGTGGCCTTCATATCGACGCGATATCTCCCTTATCCGTTGCTAGTGTATCCGCAAGATACAAAACCTTGAGAAAGGTTGAGAAAACCCGTTAACAGAGACGACCTTACTGGTAAGGACTTTTGACCAGTTCGCCATTCTGCCGATAGCAACAGGAGATAGAAAAAGAGTGCAAGGATTCGTTACCTCAGCGACTGGAACAATAAACTATGGGTAAAGGGAGAGCAGCTAGTGTCGAAGTAGAAGGACACGTGCAGCTGAAAAAGCAGATAACACTTTTGCAAAGTGTTGCCATCATCGTCGGTATTATCATCGGTTCAGGCATATTTGTTTCACCGGTTGGCATTTTACAACATGTTAACTCAGTTGGGTTGTCACTTCTCATGTGGGCAATATGTGGACTGTACAACACTTTGTGTGCACTGTGTTACGCAGAGCTGGGGGCATGTCTCCCACAATCAGGTGGTGAATACATATACATCAAGCGTGCATTCGGTGACTACCCTGCCTTTGTGTGCCTGTGGATAAACTTTGTGCTCATCTGCCCAGTTGGAGTAGCAGCCTTAAGTCTCATTGCTTCACTGTACATCCTTCAGCCTATATTTCCAGACTGTGATGTGCCACCCATAGCAGAAAGGCTCATTGCTATCATCTTGATATGTAGGTATAATGTGGTAAATATATGTATGTATAGAATTTACTTTAAAAGGACTTGTAAAATGATAATACCTGTCAAGAATCCATTTCATCATGTTTTATTTTAAATGAACATCCTCAACACTTGACTGCCTCCAGTAACTGGATTACACATAAATAATAAATGAAATAGTTATGTATAAATTTGATTCATAAACGGATAAATGAAAGAGTGTGCTAAGGCATTTATTTTATTTAAGGCAAACCAGTCACACTAACAACAGATGGGGCACCTTGATTAGGAGTAATGGCGTGATGTGTTTACATACTGCTGAATATAGCCACAACCGAAAGACAATAAACATCTTAGAGTGAAATTGTATGTTTGTGCAATGTGTATACAAGGTCTTTTTGCTGGCTCACAGATATGTAACCTTTTTGTAAATCTGCCAGCATATTTGCATTTCTTCTGTGCCCAGATTTAGCCATAAAATGTAGGCATTACTTCTCAGCTTTAAGAAAGGAAATATTCAGTATTTAGTGCATGCACTATATTTTTCAAAGTGCACAGCAATGTCAGTTGTTAAACCAAAGCCAAATAAAAGCTGTTGTACACTGAAGTTAACATTTGTATCTTTCCAGGTTTCCTAGTGCTGATAAACTGCCGCAATGTGAAATGGGTGACTCGCTTGCAAGTTGTTATGACCTCTTCAAAACTCATTGCACTTGCTATCATCATTATCATTGGATTTATTTATTTAGGTCAAGGTTAGTATGACCAGACTTAGTCTTGTAAACACTTATTTCTCTTTTTAGTCTAGCAAGGTGGCAGTCGAGGCTATATCATTTTAAGCAAGATGTCAGCATCCCAGCATAATGTAATCAAGGCCAGATGCAACATCTGTTTGCAAAGTCTGAAGAGACAGAATATTTTTTATTGCTTCATTGATGTATATTCATAGCTTAAACCATTCCTTTTGTGTCTTGCGGTAAGGCAAGAGTGTGTGACAGAGGGAGGGGGAAGTAGCAGCATGAGTTATTGCCTGCTTGCCCTTCATGCAGACAGAATCTCTGGTGTGGTCTGTAATTAATATCAAATTTCCTCTCAACAAAAGGAATGAAACATAGCAGTGTATAATAAATTCCTACTACTAAGTTGTTTCTAGGCTAGTGTATCAAAGTAGTATTAATAGTAGTATTAAGGAATGTGGAGCAGCATGTTACTGTGTTGCTATGATACTTAAACACCATGTCTACAGAAATTTATGGTACTAGAATTTCAGAAGGGTATCACTTGTGCAGTGACCTTAGAGTCGCCTAGCTAGATTAATGACAGACAACACTTGTAAAAACAGCTTTAGGTGCTTTGTGTCTGCTTAAAAAAAAATTCACAAAGAAGATAAAGAATAATGCATTGAACAAAATTGTGACACTTCAGTCCTGTGTGAAGCATGCAGCAATGAAGGATAAGAGCAAAGAGGTACAAAGGAGTACAATAACCTCTGAATTATTTTTTGCCTTTGGGTATTTCATGGGAAACATTAATGCATAATGTCTTTCACTTGGCTTTTGTGTTTGCTGCTTAAATTTGAGGCTAAGTGAATTACTGTTTGTAGTTGGGAGGAGTTGAGTCATATTTTCTGATATGTGTAATGAGCTTCTAGGTGATGCACCTGCCATAACATTTTAATTTTCTTCAGTTACTTTGCTGAACCCAAAATAACTATTGCCTCATCCAACTGTAAATAATTGTCTGTCAGTCTCCTTACTAAGGTTTCATATTTGTTTAAAGATGAAATTTATCTTCTACAGGAAACAATGAAAACTTTCGTAATACATTTGAAGACTCTGACTTCAGTGCTGGAGCCATTGCTTTGTCCTTCTATTCTGGTTTCTGGGCATACAGTGGATGGTTAGTTTACTCCAGCTGTTCTTTCTTTCTAGCTTTTATTTATAAATGTATAAGGTAATATGTGAGTAGAAATGTACATCTCTTTTGCAACTTAACAGCCTGAACCAGATTTATCAAAGTGGTTGGAAATACAAGGACATGTTTCTATATACAACACAAATGTGCATCACAAGATGCTAAGCTTGGAAAAACCCTGGAATAGGCCATAAATTTATGCAGATTTTCTTAAATAACACCATACATTATCATGAGACCTAAACTGGTATTGCAAGCAACTCACTTGAATGAAACAGATTTTTTGTGCCAAAGCTATTTCAAGAAAAAGAATTGGCCAAATGCAAGAACAGTCCTATAGCACATTCTCAGATAGTAAATGTATTTTTTTAATTTTCAGGAGTTACCTGAATTTCTTAACAGAGGAGCTGGTAAATCCAAACAAGTGAGTATTCCAAGTGGTCTTCAAAAGTTCTGCATCTGCTAAAGTAGTGTTTAAAGCGATATATGAAGGATAGTAACTGCAGTAAAGCATAACATTAAGTTGAAGTGTTGGCAATTCTACATTCACAAACAACCATGCATAGTTATTTTCAACAAGCTATTCCATATCTCAGGAGGCTTAGACTCAGGTCCTTGGAAGGGTAAAAAGCATTACTTAAATAATGGGTAATCAGATATTCATAGTTTTTTAAAATTGGGTTAAACTCATGCTATACACATATCCCCGTCTGTTCCTCTTAATTATTGCCTTACAATCCAAAATTCAGATGCTAGCTTTTTCAACACTGGCTTAGCTGCCAAGCATGTAAGACAGGGGTGGGCAACTTCTCCGGTCGGCGGGCCGGATATGGAGAAATGAAGTCCTTGGCGGGCCAGATTACTAGATCAATACCTTAATCGCGTATTTATCTACATATGCAAGGAATAAATCGTGTTTAATGTAAACTCGTAAACTTTAATTTTAAAGCATAGAGACCGAAAACAGTATTTAATGATGTTAAGATAGTGTACTTCAATAGCTGCTGAAGTCAATGAGACAGCTGTGGTCGATCAAAGTTGTCAGCAAGTTGCTTGAACTCTGGCTGCATGTCGGACATAGAAATCCTCAGTAACGACTGCACGTGAATATCAGTTAGACTGGAACGCAGATTTGTCTTGTTAATGTTCATGGGCCACATTATCATGTACGACCAGAAACAGTCTGCGGGCCAGTCAAAATCCCGTCGCGGGCCGGATCCGGCCCGCGGGCCGTATGTTGCCCACCCCTGATGTAAGACCTAGTTTCCAAAAACCAGCGAAATAGAACTGAGGTCCATTCCATTATTCCATGCACCATTATTCAGGCTGACAAGGCTACTTTAAGCCATCATCCCAATTACAGAACCTCAAAGTAGTTCCATATTGTTATTTTTGCCATGAATGTAGAATCAAAAACTAGTAGCAATGGGAAGCTCTGCCCTTCAGTAAAATCTAGAGTGAATCTCTTACAGATTGGTAATAGTCTGCAAAAATATAGTCTTTATGTAAAGTCTTAAATTCCTTGGAGCTTATTTTGGAAGTTGCTTATTGCTCTTTAGGAATCTACCTCGTGCTATCATGATATCTATGGGTTTGGTGATTTGTGTCTACCTGGTTGCCAACATCGCTTATTTAGGAGTTCTCTCACCCCGACAGATGGTGCAGTCCACTGCAGTTGCTGTGGTAAGTAACTTGTATTATGAGAGAGAGTAATCGAATTTTAACATGAACAACACCACGAATTAATAAAACATAATTTTGGAATGGATTTGTTGAAAGGATGAAAGTTATGTATGTATTTTTTCAAGGCTGTATGTGCATAAGACTAATGGAACAGCATAAGACTAACAGAACGGTCACAAAAATTGGTGCTATAACATTTGAAATGTATAATTTCTGACAGTGGCCATTTTGATGTCTTGGTACATTCATATAATGTCTGCTAGATAATTTTTCAACTTTCATTATTAGGTTTTATGGAAATGAAGCATGACTGAATAAGCAACATAGTTACCTTAATGAAAACAAATAAGACTGTTCAGCCATCTCATCATTTGTGGCTGCAGTGTGTGTAATTCCTCACCTAAACCTTTATGAATTTACTTCTTTCTGAATTGATTTTTTCATAGTATAACATGAGATTTTAGTTAGGTAATGCTTACTACCTACAAAGTTGCCATGTAGAGTGAGAAATATAGGGGACATAGTGAAGTATTCATGATTATAAAGTCTGTGATCATGTTTAAAGTTGAAAGGTTGTATAGTATTTGAACTTGGTTGACTTGCTGTGTGTGAACCTTTACAGTTGAAGTTCTGGTCAGATATGGTCATTTCCAAGAAAAGATAGCTTATAGCTATGAAACTTTTGAGACCGTTTTTCTTCTTCCTGTGAATTCTCTCCCATTTAGAATACTGTATCTTTGGCATTATGAGCAGACTTCTTCTCACTGCTGTGCCATTGTTGGCTTGACAGTTACCCATTTTGGGATGGACCAATACGATAAGTAGAAAAAGACAATGCAGCTACATAACTTCATAATTTTATAGCTATGGTTTAGGGTAAAAGATCTGAATATTAGACATAATTTGTATGTAGGTAGTGCAATATTTTTTTTATTTTTTTTGCCTTGTATCCATTTTTTTCACTTAGATCTATACTGATATCTTTTACAAAATTTTAATAGGTATGGAATAAAGGATTCATTCTAAAATATAATAGTTCTTACATCATATATGTCTTGATGGTATTTTTCTGTTTTAGCGTGCCATGTCTGTTCTTTTTTTTTACACCCACCCACCTACCTCCTCCCTTTTTGAAATGCTGTCTTTGATTTGTTTCAGACATTTGCTAAACACACGATGGGTGTGATGCAGTGGTTGATGCCCATCCTTATTGCCATCTCTGTTATAGGCACCATGAATGGGACCATCCTTTCCATGTCAAGGTGAGGCTATATGGTGCGAGCAATTGTTGTCAGTGGTAAACTTATATTTTTCAAGAAGAGCTTAAGAAATGTTGATGTTTTCCAGACTGAAAGTTGTTTTATTTGTTCTGTTTGGTTAGAAGGATGGGATGTTGTGTAGCCTTTAGTTAGGTAGGGTAAATATTTCAGAAGTAGTGGGTCACATTTGTTCACCAAGATGGGGTGACAAAAATTGCCTCCGTGTTCATTTGCCTGTGACAAGGACAATACTTGTGTATTTGTTTAAAAATGGCCAGTAATTATGTTATTGGTGTAGTCTTTTGTATACAATAGCCCACTAGTATCTTATTAGTGAAAAAAATGGCTTTGATTTTAAAAAGCAAAAGGCAATCCTGGGCTCTGGCAGTAAGTTATTTCAATAATAAAGTGGTATAAATACTGGTAGGCAGAAAGGCCTTACAAGGTGATCTAGAGATCTTTGCATTACCATGCAAAACAAGTATTATTTATGGTGATCTTGGCAACAATTCTGGTACAGATGTTTAGGAAACTTCTTTATTCTGGAGCAAAGTCGACGAGCTCAAGGCACATGTCAGATACCTTCGGGAGTTCAAAGAAATGTATGTCCTGTTTTTTCATCAAGTCTTGTCTGAAGGAGTCCAACAGCAACGATAATTTATATGTCATTGGGTTTGCCATTCACATGGGCAGCGGTGTGCGTTTTTTACATAAATGAACAGGACTGCAGCACAGTTGTCACAGAATGACTGTATACCACCAATCTTGAACTGCTATCCATTTCCCTCCATCCTTACTACATCCCCAAGGAATTCCCTCGGCTGTTTTACACGCTTGTGTATATACACCCACGTGCCAATGCAAAATCTGCAGCTCTCCTGATCACCGTCCATACACAAATTAGACGCCATTTTCCCGGACACTCCCTTGATGATTTTAAACATTGCTGGCTTACCAGGATACTTGAAAGCTATAAGCAATACGTATTCTGCTCCACCACACAGAGGAGTTCTATTGTCGACCTTTGTTATGGCAGTTTCCTGTGCTTACAAAGCGCTACGCTTACCTTCCTTTGGAGTGTCATACCACACAGCATTCTCCTGGTACCGGTGTATAAGACTGTGCTGGTGATTTACACCAGTGGTGAAAATAATAAAGTGCTAGACAGAAAAGTATCACCCGCCTGCAGGGGTGCTTTGACTGCATAGACTGGCAGGTTTTTTTATAATTCCAGTGACAATCTAGATGACTTGGCTAATGTTGTGTCTTCGTTCATCACAATCTGTGTTGACAGTCATACCCTCCAAGGAAAATGCCATTTTTCCTAGTAACAAACCATGGGTAACAAAAGAACTCAAATCCATATTGAATACTAAAAAGCAAGTATTTTATGCTGAAACTGTACCTGACAAAAAAAGTAGTAAACAGAGAGGTGGGGGATGCCATTAGGGAGGTAAAGAAAAGGTGCAAAGACAAAGTTGAGTTGCAGTTCAATAGTGGCGACTTCAGGGTAGCAAGACATGGTGTTAAAATATGTTCTCTGTTAATCGCAAGGTAAATGCTCTTAAAAATAAAATCCAGGGGCAGTTGCAGGCATTGATGAGTGCGATCTTCCCGATGTGCTTAATTCTTTTTATGCCCACTTTAAGAAACATGATTTCTCTTGCAATATTTCCACATTAAAACAGTCTCTGGTCCCTGTGCATGGGCTGGTGGTTGCCCAGTCCTGTCAGAGATCTCTTGAGGCGAGTAAATGTTAACAAGGCTCCGGGTCCCCACACCCTCCATTACTGCACCGAACAGCTTTAGTGAAGTTTTACATCTGTTCCAGCTGTCTTAGATTCTGGTCACATTCCGATTCCTTCATTGAAAGTGTCATCACGTTTTTTTGTTTGTTTTTTTTTCATCTCGTGGTTCCACAGCCTCTCCCTAGGGAACAGGAATAGTCTCATTTCTTTTGTTAAAATGTTTCCAGATCACCTGAATCAGCAGAGGAACTTAGCAGTCTTATGTCGTAAGCAAATCCTTAGGAAGGCATCCCACATTATATTTCTGATCATGTATTGCCATGTGAGTTTTCACTCTTGTGGTCTGGCCGTCGGTACGCTATGCCTGTATGCAGAACCAATCATCACCTCAACTCATTTATTTCCCTGCCATTTATTTGATCAACTCTATGTCTACTGTTGCTGGGAGTGTGTGAGAGAAATTGTTTCAACATGTATATATATTTATTATATGCAGCCCTCTGCTCCACTTGGGGTGATTAGGAACAAGAAGAATATATGTATTATTTAGTATGAGCGCTATCTTGCATTTCCCTTGTGGATAAATGAAGTTGTATTTTTAAAGAGATGACATTGCATTCTTTTTATCTCTTTATTTCTTTTAATGAAAACTCCTGCAGGTTGTTCTTCATTGGAGCCAAGAACAATCACATGCCACTCTTTATGTCTATGATCCAGCAAACCTATCTCACACCTTCAATGTCCCTGCTAGTAATTGTAAGTGTGCACAGTTGCACTTGTGTGTGTGTGTGAGCTCTACATTTATAAAATTCTGGGGGTTTCGCAGTTTTTTCCCCTTAACTGTTCAGATATTATGTGTGCTGCTCACCTTTTTTATTTAATTTTGTAAATCTCAGCCTGAAATTACCATTTTATATATATATAAAGATTTTATTGCTTTACATCACTAAATAATAGAATTTTTTTTTTAAACCCTTACAAATCTACCTTTCACTTGGTTGTTTTTGTGATGTACATCCAGTAATGCACTCCACTGTGTAGTGTACCATAAAGGAATAGCTAAAACTGCAAATCATTGATAGTTTGCATTTTGCCACTCTCAGATATAGTTACCACTTCTTTTTTGTATCTCTGTAAAAGATTGCTTTTGACAAGAGAATCCCAGAATAAGGCCTATAATTCAACTATTGTTTACAGCAGTGGTTCTCAAAGTGTGGTCCGTGGGCATGAGTCAGGTGGTCCGCGGGCCACTAGGCTGACAGTCGTCATATGTCAGCAAAGTGATGTTTAAAGTGATGTATTCCTCGCATTAATATTTTAATTAAAAAGAACAAGGTATACGTAGTTTGATGTCAACTTATTACTAGACTACTGTCACAAATGGACATTAAGTTTTGAATTAAAATGAAACAAATGCGGCAATTTAAATTTGAAATTCATAGTACAGAGTGATTTTTAGGCCTTGGTGGTCCGCCATAGCTTTTACTTAGGTAAAGTGGTCCGCGGTCCGAAAAACTTTGAGAACCACTGGTTTACAGGTATACATTATTTTGTAAATTAAAAAAATTTCATTTGTTGATTAAGATTAATAACAATAGATTTGTTGAACATAACACTTCATTGGATTTTTTTTCTTTTTACAGCTGTCCTTGGTGATATGTTTCCAGTTATCTGGAGATATTTGGTATTTAATCGAAATGGAAGGATTTGGCTTTGCTACTGTCTTGTCCATTGTATTTGCTGGACAAGTGTATCTGCGATATAAAGAACCCAATTTAAAACGGCCAATTAGAGTAAGTCTGTGATGGGTATCTTGCTTTTTATGTTTTGTATGCAATATATGTTCACTCTATCCCTTTTTACAGGATTTTTTCATTAAGTTTGCTATTTAGTGATCAAATAATTCATAAGATATCAAAGAGTTTACATTGTGGTGGTGATGGGTATTCTTCAGCTAGAATTTATTGTTGATTATGGCCTATAAAAACTTGTATTTGCATCAAAACCATTTGCTTCTGTTGCGGGAAATGCACACCAAAGGAGTTTGATTCCTGTTGAAAAATTTTGGTCTTCCACTGTGGATAATCGGATGGAAATGATCAGTTTGACATGCGTATTTAAGGATGATTTTTATTAGTAAATGAATTTAATTGTTGCTATGAGTCTGTTACTCATGCTTCCAAACAGTTGTATTACATTTGTTGATATGATGTTAATGAGAAAAAAAAATAAATAATTATCAGTTCTGTCGCAGTCACATAAACATACTTTTATTTTTTCAGGTTCCTATTGCACTTCCAGCAGTCCTTTGTCTGGTCAGTGTGGCCATTGTGGGTCTAACCTTTTACCAGAAGCCTACAGAGTCGCTGACTGCACTGGGAATTACTGCTATTGGAACAGTGCTATATATTATTGGGAACCGGTGGAATCCAAAACCTCAAGCTATACAATCAAGAATTGGTGAGTTATTCTTGGTGGTATCATGAAAGATCAAGTTGCTTTTTTCAAATGACTGAGTTAACTTCAATAAAAGATACTACGTCTCAAAATCCAAGCAAAAATAAACATGCACAGAAATTAGAAACTCAGAACTGTGTGGTGCACAGATAATGTATAGTTGTCAAGGATGCAGGCAGTAAAAGGCTTGAGACTTAATTACACATATTGCTCTGAAAACATGCCTGTGCAGAGGGGAAAAAGTCACTCTTTATAGAGTTGTCTTGTGAATGAAAAGGTGGGGAAAGGAGGTGTTTTGTTCCAATTTGGGTGATAAGTATTGTGTAATGTCATTTGATAAAAAAAAAAAAAAAAAGCTGGTCTTTAAGTAGTAATTTTGAAATAGAAGCAGCATAACGCTCAGACTAATATTTATTACTACATTGTTGTTTTTACGTGTGCATTTCACTGTTTTGATTTTATAAAAATTGATAAACACGGAAAATCAAGAAAAATATGCAGAACCGATAAAGAAATGAGCTGAATCATTACCGCTAACCAGTGTTCGCCTTCCTTGTACCCCGTACCATTTTAGAAAAAGCAAAGTAAATTCATCATAGGACTGCTTGCAAGGTGGAGTGCATAAATGTGTTTGCTGAACTAAATAATCCTTCTTTAGGGTAAGTGCTAGTATCCTGTTCTTCCCTTTACCCAAACCAGTAGGTTGTTCATTACACAACATTCTACAAAATCTGATTCAGAGACAACTCCATTGTAAATCTAGGGCAGTAGTCTGTGGAGCTGGCAGTTGTTGTCCTTTGTGAAGTTTTAACAATAACAATCAACTTTATTAGTCCCAACAGGCAATTAAAATGTGAGGTGTGCTCTGTTTCCAAAATATATATATATGGAAAAAAAAACCAACAACATGTACACATCACACACACACACACCGCTGACAGTTCATCTGTGATTGAGTAGCTGGACTGCGGATGGCACAAAAGATTTCAGATGCCTATTGCTTTTGCATACTGGCATGGCATAGCGTTTACCTGAGCTTAATAAAACAAATTCTCCCGCTAGCACATGTTCAGGTATTGACAGAATGCGGGAAGCTTTCCTAACTAGTTGTTGATCACAGAAGGAAGTCAAGTCCCTCTGTTTGATTCCAATTATTTTGGAACAGATGTGGACAATGCTATTCAAACTGTTCCTATCATGTACAGATAGATTACGAAACCAGCATACAAATGAAAAGGATAAAAGACTCTCAATAAAAGACTGATAGAAACGACCTAAAATGCTCTGCTGACGGAGAAGCTATTTAACTTCCGCAAAAGGTACATTCTTTGCTGACCACATTTGACAATGTGTTCAGTGTTTAGAGTCCATTTAAGCTGGCAATCAAAAACAGTTCCCAGGTACCTGAAAGAGGTAACAGTTTCAACAGGTTTGCTATGTATCACACTGGGAGCAACAAAATCATCTTTGATTCTCCTAAAATCTATATTCAGTTCTTTTGTACCATACTTTAAAAAACTAAAAGTAATAATGGGTTTTGTTGTCACAGATGCGGTAAACATCTTTATTCAAAGGCTGTTTTTGGTTGTACCACAACATAATCCTGATGAGCTGGACTGGGAATGATAATGAAGCTACTTTTATATGAAATTAATTTGGCTGTAGCCCATCATTCGCTTGAACCATATATTGAACAAGAAGGAAAACTAATTCCAGAGAAAGAGAAGATGAAAACGTTCATTGGTGATATCAAGTCATTTTCTCAGACTGTTTGGGAGTTGGAGAAGGGGAGTACCTAGTAGTGTGAACGCATTTGAAGCTTATGCATTGTGTATATTTCTTCAGATAGAGCTGATATTTCAACACCATTTACATTTTAATGTCACCAAAATGTTTGAGATGTGTGTGTGCATGCATGTATATCTATGCATATCCGGCATATGCATACGTGTGTATGGATGACTCTTCTTGGTCTTGAACTGTTTAATGTTAGTATTTTCAGTTATTATATACTTTGCTTTACATCACAAATGCTTGATAAAAGTCTAGTTTATATTTTTATGTCTATGACATGTTACTGCTTTGGTGATTTTTTTAAATTAAAGACACTTTACACATGCTTTTTGAATGTGGAAATTCTATGGTCAATATTGATGCTAGTATGCATGCAGTATGACAGATAATGGTTAATACCAGATGCATTTCATATTTTTCCTGTTAATCAGCTTTGATGTTTACATTTTGTGTGTACCAATGAAAGATTTACTGGGGTTTTTTTTTTTCAGTATTGAAAGGAAATTCATTGTGTTGATTTGGATGTGAGGTTGCTTTTTTTTTTTTTTATGAGATGGGCTTTCTGGAATTTTATGACAGTCTTTACCCACCCCCACTTTCACTTCTGCCCAGGCAGGCAGGATTAATGCAGCAGTTTGTGACACAAAAACTTACTGAGTTAAAAATACTTTTTTTATATTGAAAATTTGTATTTTTAAGTGCTGCACTTGTCCCATGGTTTTTCCTTTTTTTCATACTTCAGCTTGAAGAATGGATGCAAATTGATGAGCATGCGGAGAGTAAATTGTTCAAAACTATATTTTTGAGTGAATTGAGGCTGTAAATGAAAAGAGCTTTCTGTAATGTCATGAACTTGTATTACTGGACTGCTGGCAGACGATTTTTTCAAGTTAACTACTAAAACAAGGCATGCTTGTACAAAGCTTCCAAGTTAGTCACATTCTGTTTTGGCTCGCCGAGACTAACAGCAGAGAACTTCGCAAGAGGGTAAGCATTGGTCTTGCCAGACAGACAGCAATCCACCTATACACATCCATGGTAGTGTCTACTGACTATGAATGAATCCTTTTTTGTGTTCATTATATCAGTTTCATCATTAAAGTTTGATTTATTGTGATTGCTCTTGGTTTTTTTTTTTTTTACTAGTGCTTACACTGGCATTATTTCTGTTTTGACTTTTATATATATTATTTTATCTGAAGTGGAGTAATTGTGATTATATATATATTATGGACATTTGAAAAGGAGAATTATTACTTGTTACTTTGGTATTATTGGTAGATTATATTTTAAGGATATTGGGAAGTGAACATTTTAAGGCTACTTTTTTTTTAGTTAAAAATCCTCATTCATATAAAAGACTACTCAAAAAAAGTAGAGGAGAGGGGGACTAGAGATTTTGAAATTTTATGTAATCAGCATTATTTTGTAATTGGTTAGATCCACTTTGTGACAAGCGGATCTTGAATAATATGTAAATTTCTTTTCAGTCATTAAAAAAAGTTGTAATGGGGTGTTCAAGAATTATTTATTGCTGATCTTGTAGTCTGTCTTTGGGAAAAATAAGGACAATATCTTGTGTCACTTAGGAAAAGCTACAGTGTGTGTTAAACATGATTCCTTTTCTTAACCTTGTGCTCTGGGAAACTGGATAAAGGCATCATGTTCTATTAATGTGTGAAGCACTTTAAGCTTTGCGGATGTTTTCCTTTTGCGTGCTACTTTTATCTCATTAGGGGCCGTTGGAGTTGTATTTCTTTGACACTTTTTTTTTTTTTTTAAGTTGTTTATTTATTTCAGTGGTGCCCATCCTTTTCTCTCCGAGGGCTGCACTGGACATGATAAAATCTCGCTGGCCTGAACATATTGATTTTGTAAGAATCATGACATTAAAAATGAAATTATACTGTCTGGTTAAAATGAGTGGGCTGGATGAGGCACCTTCGCGGGCCTTAGGTTGGGCACTCCTGATTTAGTTTATTACAGTTCTTGTCTTTGTTGTAGAAGAGGGTAAGGTATTTCTTTAAAAGCTTGTGCAAAATGTGTGACATTGGTTTGCATTGAATATTTTTCTTAGTATTTAATTTTAGCTTAGTGTTCAGTTTCTGCATCAGTATTCTATTTTTGTGCTGTGAGAATGCATTAAAACCCTGAACAAGGGAAGAGCTGAAGCAGAACAAGGGGTGTGCTAGTGCATGCGTTTGTACATAAGCAGGGTGAAGATGGGGGATGGGGAGTTGATTGTTTCTTCCTGTCGTTCTTCATACCATATAGTTGAGTGTAAGAGTATGCAAGTAGAAACAAGGTGTCTTTGAAGGTTCTAGTGATAAACTTGTGTTGGTAGGGGCTTTCTTTTTTTTTTTTTCTTTTGCAGGAGCTACAAGCATTTGAGAAATGCCAAAAAACAAAAAACTGTTACCAAAGTCTTCATGACCATTTGTGCCATTTTGAAAAAGCATTGTTTTCAAATAGAAAGTCACAATGTAATATGCATGCAGTTCTGCATCACTTGAAATTTCTCTTGCCCTTTGTTGCCTTCCTGTTGCTCATGCATTTATCATTTGGTTTAAATAATAAAAAAAATTACTTTCCAAGTCTGTTTTATCCCTATATTGTGATTGTGTGATGTCAGATTTTAGTGTATAACCTTGGGTTACTTTGGATGGTGATGTTTGACTAAGCACTTACTGGGTGCTTCAATGGTGGCTTTCAATGAAACGATACTATAAAGTGACAAAAATATGTTTCAACTTGCTTCAGCAAAAGGTAATGGAACCAATTATAATAATAAAAATATCAGCCATATCAGATCTGCCTTTGCTGCCCATGAAGCTTGCTTCGACAGTTCAACATCAAAACACTCTGGAGCAATTGCAACAAAGAAATCAGTATGAAATCGATGCTGCTGATCTACAATCTAAGTTATGGCAGATGGCACAAATGCAACAGTAAAAATAAAATGGTCCAGAAAAAGAGGTGGTGCAGACATAGAAATAAATCCAGGAACAGAGAAAATGGCCTAACAGATGCACAGATCAATATTTGATCGTTGAGAAAACTTTGACACAGGACACAGATCAATTGGCAAAGAAAAGTGATGGCAAATCTCTCAAATCACACACTATAATCATATCACAAATAAAAAAATTCCGGTCTCTTTGCTGGAAATCAGTGGAGAGAAATCTGACCATCTATAATCATACGTCACTACTGTGTGACATTCACAGCAACAGTGGCCTCTGTGTTTTTTAAAACTCATTTTCACATCATCTTTCCACCAATTAAGTGGCTGGCTGTCCAGTGCTCGGATCTTGTCTTGGACACCCTGTTATTCTCTGCATGTGGCATCTGTTTACAGGGCTGACTGCTTTGCCGTGACATAGCCTTAGTTGCTGGCTCGGCATAAAATACCGATTCCACCCACCACCCACCTGATCCCTCACATCATCTTTCCAGAGTACGTCAACATGCCATGGGGCCTGGAAGTTTCAAATGGAGCAAACAAATCTCCACGCGCGAAAGATGAAAAAAGGTAATTAACTGTGTCAGACTAGTTCGCCGAACCCTCGAATAGTAATCCAAGTCCAGCAAATATAAGCATGTTACTGTAGAAAACGAAGTCTGCGTCATGTATCTCCAATGCCCTCTTTCTTAAGACAGATGCTACCGTAAGAATTGTAAATAAAAGAATGGTTCGTGGGCTTCCTCACACACATACGATTGTCTGAGGTGACTGAGTGCTCCAGTGGCAGACAAGTCAGAGTAGACTCCCCTGAATCCCTGGTCTGCTGTCGGATGTTAAACAGTTCGTCTACATATTCTTCTAACTACTGCTACTGATCTTTGCTTGCATCATAAGTTTTTTAACACGGAAATCCCAAATGATAAAAATTATAAGGCCATAGCAAAAATTTTATTCCTTTGCAAAACCACGGTCATTTTTGTACAAAAATATTTAAGGCAACTTTAGAAGAACAAAATAATTCGACCTAAACCTTGATTCAAAGCCAGAGGTCTGAGGGAACGTTGACTAATTATTTTGTATGCTAGTGTCAACGAAATATGTGTATGATGAAGAATCCACCGAGCCATAACTACTGATAACACGTTGTTGCATACTTCTGGCAGTGTCAGTGTCAATTTTATCTTTCATCGTGGCGCGACTGTGTTAACGAACATCAACTACAAAAAAACCAAAGCTTTTCGGTAGCAGAACTGTAAAAGGTTAATAATTTAAAACTTAATACTTAATTTAATACTTACTAAGAGTTCAAGTTTACTTCATGCCCTTAATGGATCGAACATGCAGGACTCGCGCAGGAAGCAGACGACACGTTTCTACATAGTGCAGCTATGAATCATTTTATCGGCTCTTAACCTTTGGTATTTCATAGTTTAACTGGGAAGTGAAAAGTGTATACTCCTGCGCCCTCTTCTTTCCGGTAGTTGTGATATCAAATGTGTATGTAAGTAGATATTCTAACAAACTTTTCTCTTGCTTACGAAAACTCTGTTATTCTTTTTTGGGGGTCGGATTTCGAGGTGGGAAGACCAATCAGCACGGTCGTACTTCGCAAGTGCATCAAGGTAGCAGGTACGCACTTAGCTTCACGGTGGACGTGTATAGGTTCGTGGCTTAACACGGAAGCTCTAATCATTTTACACATTTTAAAGTCTTTTACGACTGGGTCTAATGAGCCGAGGAAGTACAGATGGAACCGATGACACGCAATGCAGACAAACAGGCGTGAGTGTCAAAGCAAATTAAAGAACTGTGAAAATCAGTAAGAACCGAGCTCGTCAGGTCTTGGTTTCGTTTCTGGCTCAGGCTTCTAGTGTTTATTTTCAAGCTAGCAGATGCATGCAGTTGTGTATGTATCTCTCTGTATATATGGTACACAGCATTTATTAGATACGAGGGGCTGGCAAGCTCTGCTGCCAGTGGGATGAGGTGGGTGGGGGGAGGGGAAATATCTCTGTGCTTATTTTACAATTAAGGGATTCTATTAAGATCGAATTCTATGAATACAGATTATATGATCAATGACATTAAATAATTAAGGTGGAATTTCAGGCTTAAATCGGGCTTTTTATTGATGGGAGTGCAAAACCAACATTAAAATATTAATGAGACTGAAAAAAATCTTTTTTCGAGACTATACCCACAGTAAGTAGCCTTAAGGAGGCAAATCTAAGGATAAAGATGTGTGAATATCGTTATCTTGGTGGCTAGTTTACTGCACATGCTTTGCTAATGATCTGATGGAATTCTGTCAGTGTCAAATTGAAAGAAATGAGGGATGAGCCCATTGCCCTGTGAATTCAGCTGGTAGACCTGATGCATCTTCAACTGAGGAATGCTTCTTGCCCATGATAGAAGGTAATCAGAAATGAATCTGGATTGCTCCATAATAAGTAATTTGGATGGGAAATGGGGAATAATGGGGGCGTTGAGAAAGGAACAGAAGAGGAATCATGCTTGATGTTTTATAATCTGTATGCTTGATAGTAAATATATATATACTCAGTTTGCTGTTTGCTTTGTGTTCAAAATCTATTGGATACCAACCATATCAGAATATTGTTGAGTGACGTTTTAATGGTTTTTGAGATGTGTGAACCTTTTTTGAATCACCACATACTAATTTTTTGTGGTAGACTTTTAAATCTAAACTTATTTAAAATGCATAAACATACTTGAAAAAATTATAATAAATAATAGCAAATACAATCAAGTATATCAAAGAAAAGGCACACACATTTAAGAAAATCAAAAGTTATTCTCTTTATCAGAAAAACTGAATAGGATTCTTGTGATGGAAGTAAAATATATTGATAATATATACTTATATGGCAATAGCTTTTTCCTTGGTAGTCTATGTAACTTTTAGGGATCAGAAAGAAAAATGAGATAAAAATCTACATCCATTTTATATTTTCCTAACTTAAGTTAGTCACACACTTTTAACTGTGTAGTTTAGCAATTTTGGTGTTATATTTGAAAGCACTGTTGCAGTTCTTGAAAATGGCTGTTTTTGTGTTAAAAATGTGGGATCATCAGTACAGGTGTTGTGGTTATCAATCACTGGAGCTGTGGGTGCTTTGATAATAGTCTCAGGAACAACAGATGTTAGAGACCTGAGGATAATACGGCTGAAAGTTACATGCATTCTTTTTTCATAGTGTGTTAAATTTGTGTAAAATAAACCTTATCATTATTGCCATCATCAGCTGCATCATTTCTTAATTTTTGCTAGGATTTTTCAGTGGTGGAAATTGAGAACTGACACAATCAAGCCATTTTTCATATAAATCAATAAGCACGAGCAAGGAGGTGGCAGAATTTTAACTTAAGACATTTGCCAAACTACATTGTAAAATATAAGTATATATCTTGATTATGAGATATTTTTTTCACTCTCTTAGTTTGTAACTGCTGGTTCATTATGAGTCTTATCAAATCGTGTAAACTGAAAGACCCAAACAAATAAGGGCTCATTTATACACTAATTCTCCTAAGTAGTTGTTTAATTCCTGGTAGAGGACTTATGCAGGGTGTGCTTGGTCTTTTCAGGATATGCATGGTAGATTACAGTTTGTGATCTTGGTTAATCCATCCTTGTTCAGTTATATGAATTCATCCCACTGTTTCCCATTCATAAAATTGAAGTTTTTTAAAACAATCTATTAAAAAATGTTATTGAGTTTTTAGACCTAAAATTAAATTGTGAAACAGAAGATAAAGTTATTGCAGAAAAGTACATATCAATTTACATGTGTTCAGATTATTGTCAACTTCTTTTTTTATTAGTGTCATAGTCTCGTAAGGCCAAATTGTTAAACATTTTCAGATCTCCTTGGAAGAATTTATTTGATTTGGAGCTCTTTTTCATTGTTTCCATACATTTTTAAATATCAGAAACACTGCTCTATTAGATATTTATCCTTTTGAGGATGGGGGTGACATGGGTGAAAGGTAAATTCATGATATTAAAGGCTGCTTTTATTTTTTACAGTTCTTAAAGTTTCCTAAAAAGAAAGTTGTAAAACTGCTACTAATGAATGCGTCTTGATTTGGAACTGTTGGCTTCCTAGTAAGTTTATTTTGCTTATTTTGTAATTATATTGGCATATGTTACAGATGAACTGACAGGAGGTTTCTAAAAGAAGTCTCAGCTTGCCTTCTTGTGTATATGATGGCTGACTCTGCCAGACATTCCAGTGTGGATGAGGATGATGTATATGATATTCCCCCAAGCAGGCAGAGTTTTGCTTTTCCAGATGAGAGAAAACTGGAAATTCCACCCTCACTCCCTCCAAAGAAGCATCCTAACAGATCTTCCATTCAGGATGCACTAGGGCTATCTAGGGCTGCCCAAGAGCCCCGCCCGACACCTAAGCCAAGAGGAGCAGCCAGTCCCAAAGGGACAATAGCAGCTGTTGAGATGAGGTCTCCCACATCTCTAGATGGTATATTACAGGCAGATACCAGCGAAAGGCCCAAACCTCGCCCCCGTCCAAGGACTCGGTCATCAAAATGCATAAACAAGCTGGACAACTTTCCACCTAATGCTGATGAAATTGAAGCAATGATCAATGAGCAGGTAAAGCAAGAAATGGAGACATTTGAGTCAGAATATTCTTCGCCTAATCCAAGACATTCAGGAGGTACAGGTGAAGCTTTAGTCACAAATAGCACATCTAGTCTTTCTACTACTGTCGAGGGCAGGAGCTATGAAACTGAAAACATTTACTGTAACCAGGATGCTTATGTTAGTCCAACTGAACCTGAATCAGAAGATGAGAGTATGTATGTAAATACCAGTTTATTAACAATTTCTGAAACCAGTCAACCATCAGTCCATGCATCTAGCACAGTGAACAGTAGTGCATTTGATGGTGACTTTGGAAATACTTTTAGATTCTCAAAAATTGTGGAAGAAGAGTATGCCACACCATCAAATATTGAAGCTATGACTGAAACCTCAGTAGAATGTTCATTGCCTCAAAGTACAAAATCTTCTATTGAGCCAGTTCATGAAGCAAACTTTGAAGCAGCATTTGGTAGTTTAGAATTGAGCAAGGATGGCTATGCAAGAGTAAATAAACAGGACAGATCCTATCAAGATGGATATGAAAGAGAGTTTGATCCTTTTGTTGTGTCCAAACCTCATACAAATGATCTGGAACTAAGCTTTCTTCAACCCACTAAAGTTTGGGAAACTTCAAAAGAATCCAAGCTAAATATTAGCAAACCTCAAGTTTCTGAAATGGGACAAAGCTCTAAGATAGTTGAAGAGGAGAGTTTGAGTGAAGAAGAATATGAAGCAGTTTGGGTATCAAGTAAATGCCAATCCAAGCATCAGGGACTGATTCGACCAAAGTCAGACTTCATGGTCTTCTCACCCAAGCAGCAAGATGTACCAGTTGTACAGCCCCACTGTGGTCAGCAGCTTGGAGAATATGTTGAACTTGATCCTACTTACAACATTCCACCACCAGCTCGCACTCCACCACCATTGCCTGAAGCAGGTGTTGTTTTAAATAAGCCTCCATCTGTTCCACCTCGACCTCAGCCTAAAAATTCTGCTCCCATTTCCCATGTAACTTTCAATGATACCTCACATGTGCTAGAATCATCCACTGACAACAAAGAAGAACCATCATCTGCTGTATTTAAAAACTTGGAGACACCTGGCATCAGCTTTTTCCCTGATGATCCATTTAAGTATTCTAGGTTTCTGAAGGAATGTCAGGAATTTAATGCTCCTTCTACAGTAGAGACACCACAGGGAAGGAACACTGGAGCTTGGCCAGGTGATCAAGGTGGATGCCAAGGGCCTTCAGATTTCACTGCATCATTTCCAGACATAGTGACAGACAATAAAGTCACTATGGAGGGTGTGAAAGAATCAGATACTTACTGTGAAATTCCAGCTACTGCAGGACTGAATGCAAAGTCGGATTTAAATTTTCGGTTGAGCTCTATCCCTCCTCCTCCACCTAGAACCAGGCCAATACCATTGCCAGCTCCACGTGTAGAGTCACCACCTTCACAGTCGGGCATCTATTCTGTTGCCCTTGATCTTGAAACAGGTGAGTCCCTAAGCGAAAATACCAAAGATAACCATAGAGGTTCATAATTGAAAGCATTTCTACGTGTATAACATACTTTGTGATGGTGCTATGAAATAACCATTTATCTGCAGCTTTGTGTATGTTAGAGACATTATGCATTATTGGCTTCTTTTGTGTTGACCATGTATATTTACAGCATAAATATACATTTAATTCATTAATGTTTTAATTTTCAAGGAAACATGCTAAAACCATTAATGGTCTTTTAGTCTTTTTTGTGGGCTAATTTTGAACTCTACTTAAGTCTCATTTTTCACACTTCTTGATTCTATCTTTGCTTTTAACACAATTGATCAGAATGTTCTTATCAACACTCTCATTTAGTTATCTTGATGGTTGCACCCAGTTATTTACACAGTATTACCTCTTATCGTTCTGATCTTTCATTTGGTGTCCCTTGAGCTTTCTTTTGAGTCATGTGCTTTTTGTTATGTGCAGTAAACCACTTACCTTACAAATTGATAGACACTCTGTTCTAAACCAGTCTGATTCACAATTGTACATCTCTTATCATCCCTTTGAGAAGGATACCAGTACAGTATTGCAAGCTGCAACAATGTATTGCTGACATCAAATGCTGGATGACCATTAAGATACTAAAGCATGATAAAACTGAGGATATTTATGATACAGACAGGTTGTTTTTCCTTGTATATCATTCATTTGTGATAATTGTATATGTCGACATAGCATTCTCACATTTAGCACCTGACTTTTCCGATTCATTTTCACTAATAACTCTTTTTTCTCACCTGTGTCACTCAGCCTTTTTTTGCAATTTGTCAGATTTGATTCTATTAGATATTAGCTCACAGTAGAGTCTAGTAAAACACTAGTCTGTTCCCCAATCCTGTCAAGACTTGATTTTGTCAACTCCCTTCATGTTGGGTGCCCTAAGAGTCTTCTCCACAAACTTCTGAGACTAGAATGCTAGACTTGTTCTGAGGACAATGGAGCATGATTTTAGCTGCACTGCTTCTGAAGACAGTGTTGCTAATCTGTCAGTTTTTTCCTCCCACATTTTTTCCTGTGTAAGTTTCTGATATTCTGACAGGATAAGTACTCCTTCAACAAGTTCACTCTTTCTTTGATCACCAGATTCCATTCTCAAAATCTCCAAGATATGTATTAAATGTTTTGTGAGCAGGCCTTTTCTCATGCTACTTAAAGATGGTATAACATTAATAAGATCTCTTTGACTCAACCAAATATTTCAAGAACACTTTGAAGATGTAGCTGCTTAGCTGTTCAAGGCATACTTTCCAGAGCTCTTTTTTCACAAACTTGATTTTTACTGGCTGTGGTGGGGCTTTTCTGAATGGTGCTTGATTGCCTATATGTGTGCAAACATACCTGCACATATGTTTGTGTTTTGGTAGAGTCTTATCTATGCAGTTATCACTTATCTATGCATTTAAGAGATCGTGTGTGTCGATCAAACTCCAGTGGGCTACTGCCTGAAATCTTTCCCCTGTCCTACATGCTGTATTCATTGCTATAATCTACAGATCATCACTTGCCAAGTACCTGTCTTTTATTACTGTATTATTGTTTCCAAATCTTTTGAATGTGTACAAGTCTCCTTTTCAGTTCCCAGCTGCTCAGTGTACCTGTTCTGCATCTATAGACCCCCTCCGAGTGCCAAGAACAAACAGCCTCTACCTTTTTCTCAGAATTTCATGATCTGTTGTTGGACAACAACAATGCACTCAGTGGCAGTGCTTCTTGGAGATGTTAATGTACACTTTGACAACAAGTCTTATCCTGACACTGTCAAAATGTCAGAATTGTTGCACACTTTCCGTCTTGTCCAGTGCGTGTTGCAGTCCACTCACAAAAGAGTGGGTCACACATCAACCAGATGACCAGTTAATGCAGTCATTGATGTTTCTCAAGATCTCTCATCTGACCATTACTGTGTACTGATTGAACCTGATTGCAAATACCCATTATCAGTTCCAGTTTTTAGAACAGCTAGCAATGTTTATATACTGGCATTTAAAGCACACTTGCAGATGCTGCTGCTCCAACCACCCTTTGTTGAGCAACTTGACTGTTTTGCGTAGTTATTGATTTACACACCTTAATGTCTCGATGTCTGATGCACCAGTCTGTGACCTGAAGTGGACTTGCCAGTGAGCTGAATGTGTTTTGCTGAAGAATAGAGTCACCATCCATAAAGAGACTTATAACACAGTGAAGTGAAGCCTTGCAAAATGCATCAACAAAGCCAAACTATTTTCAGGCCTAAATAATTAATTGCACCTCCTCCAAAAAAGGTTTTTGATACATGCAGTTGAATGGAAATTTGCTAGGCAATGCCACTGCCCACCCTGCTTCACAGCTGTAATTATTTTGTTAGCAAGATATCAGACATTCGATTATCCTTGGACTTGATGTTGGCACCTGACAGCATCTCTTCTGATATTCTCCCAGGATGCTCTCTGACCAACTTTTGACCAGTCTTTGAGGCTGATGTAAAAGTGATTCTTTTGCAACAACTTGCCAGTAGACCCAATGCCCACATGTTTTCTTATTGAGTGTTTAGATGTTTACTTCTTGCCATCACAAATATTGTAAATGTCAGCTTGTCATCAGGTGTTTTCCCATCTTTGTTTAAAAATGCCCTCATGAGGCCACTACTTAAGAAGTCCATGCTTGATGCCCAATATCCAACTTGTCTTTTCTCTTTAAGATCATAGAGAAAATAGTTTGGACACAGCTCTGGGCCTACTTACAAGAGCACCACCTTATCCCTAAAGCTCAGTCAGCATATAGACCTTTTTCCCGCAGACATATTATCTGCCCTGTACTGGACCTGTCTCCTGCATTCAACACTATCGACCACTCTCTGCTCCTTCATAAACTCCACACCCTCTATAGAATTTCAGGACCTGCATTCTCATGGTTCAACTCCATAGGACACTGATAGGACACAGACTGTGTTCGTTGATGGTCAAACATCTTGCCCTACTTCACTTTCCTGTGGGGTCCCCCAAGGCTCACTTTTTGGCTTTGTTCTGTTCATTTTGTACACAAAACCACTGTCATCTTACATCCAGTCTCACAGGTTTCTCATCAATCATATGCTGATGACATTAAACTATACTGCTCCACTCCACCAGCTGAGTGTCACTCTTCTAGTAGCATCATAAAAGCCTGTATTAGGGATGTCAAGGACTGGATGGTAACGAACTAAATGATGATAAAATGGAAGCCCTCCTATGTTTGAGAAGAAGAAATCAACCTTCATCTGTTTGTCTGCCAAATTACATCAATGTGAGTGAAACCAACATCACCTTTGCATCATCCATCAGGAATCTGGGATTCATTGTCGCTGCAGACATGACTCTTGATAAACAAGTTATAGCTCTCTGTCAGTCTGCCTATCATGAGCTACATCAGATCAGCACCATCTGTCATATTTTTCTATGCATGCTACCAGCACTCTTGTCTGTGCATTTGTTCTTTCTTGGCTTGATTACTTCAATTTCTTGCTTGCAAGCTGCCCTGCATACCTTCTTTATAAACTCCAGAAAGTACAAAATTACGCTGCACGTCTTGTGCATAGAGCTAGGAAGCAGGAACATGTCACTCCTCTCTGTTTTCTGCATTGGCTATCCATCCGCTCTTGCATCCAGTACAGATTGTGCTATGTTTTAATTTCTTTGCTGGCTCCTGCCCTGACTTTTTCTCTGAAGTCTTTTCCCTTGTGTTCAATCCAGACAACTATGCTCTTATTCTTCATCTCCTAACTGTTCCTATCACCAGAACAAAAACATATGGTCACATGATTTTTAGTTACTGTGTAGCAAAACAATGGAACTCCCTTTCCATATCCGCCACCTACCCACAATTGAATTCTTTAAACGGAAAATGTACCTCTTCCTTAAGCATTACTCCTAACAGCAGTTCACACAATGCTAGTCCTTTGTCACACCTCTCCCCCCCCCCCTTTTCCGCTTATTGCTACTTCCTTACTCATCTTTCTTTTGCAAAATCACAATGCTCTCAGTCCTTCTGACTTACTTTCTCTTTTCGTTTTCTGTATTTGTCTTTTATTCATCATCATTGCTGTTGTTTATCCTTCCATCATTCGTATGTTGTTTGTTCTTCTGTCCCTTATATGTTGTCTATGTTGAACAAGATTAACCCTTGTTCTCAAGCTCTGCGAGAATGGTCCTAAGGAATGTGAGTGTGCGCTATACAAACCTTGCATTTATATTATTATCTCGCTGTGTATGTGGATTTGCTCATTGTTACCTACTTTTACCAGGTATAACGTCTATACTTTTACCTAGTTTTAAATTTTGTCTTCTGTATGAAATGCACTAAGCCTTGCTTTGACTGGGGTACAGCATTTAACAAATATTAATTGATAGTGTTTAGTGAGTGAAAACAAGATGTAAGGTGGAAATATTCCTTGCTTCTTCTCTCCCCCATTTCTTCTTGTTTTGAACTTTGAGAGCAATTGTAACAATCATGGCAGAATATAGCTGTAGATAAGGTAATAAATAGCTTGCTTGAGAGGCCAAGTATATAATAAATCCTAGCAGATGTCAAGGGTTGTCTGGTTCACAGATAACTGTAGCTGTGTTAATGTTCTGGATTAATTCTACTGTGACATTGTTGAAAGCTTTGATGTGGGTATTGAAAGTGATCATATACTAAATAAAAAGAAAGTTAAGCAAAAATGTTGATTCACTTAGCTGCATCGGTTGTTCCAATCAATAGATAAAACCAGGTAATTTGTACAGGGGATACTGATAATTGTGTGGCAAGTAATGTGTGTTAAATTATCTGAATAATGTGTGCAAACCCATTCTTTTTTGTCATAATGTAATACTTATGAAGCTTTAATGCAATGAAATCAAAGTGATGTTTGTGGCCAGAGCAAAGCAAGATTGGAAGAAAAGCTAAAACATTAACATGCCTTAGTTTTCAAGAAATTACAAATTAGGCAGCAAGAATTTCTCTTTTCTCAGTCTTTATACTTGTTAAAAAAAAAGCAGAATGTTCTTCCAGTAAGTCTGCAGCAACAAGAGGTGTTCCAAAAAGGTCTTCAAGCAAAATGAGTCACATGATAAGAAACAAACATTGCTAATACTTTGACCAGCTATGTGCATTTTCAGCTAAGGATATAGTTCTAAGTAACAATAAAACTATACCATTTTGTTTCAGATTTGTAACCATCATGTAGAAATTAATGGCACAGCTATGTCACATAGGCTCTTGATTGCTGTTAGAATCTTAGTTGCAGATTTCAGCAGCATACACTTCGTGGTTCATCTTCAAAGTTTATTTTTATGAGTAATATGGGTATTTTAACTTTGATTTTAGTCACTCTTAAGTGAGTATATACTTTAGATATTTTGCACACACCCAGCACTGTTGTATAGGGTGGCATGTGATGCAACCTGTTTGCATCCGAGAACCTTGTTTGCTGTATGGTTTTGTGTTAGGCTGACATGTTTGTGATTCACAGTCTGCTTATCTTGTTAACAAGAAGCATTCACCAGTATGAGGGTGGAATTTATAATGTCGTGACTTCCTGTTTGTTGACACTGGGTTATAAATATGTAGTTACAGAATGTATGTATTTGTGTGTGTTGTAAATGTTTACATATAGTGCAGCTCAAAACTTATTGCAAAAACTTATTTTCAAATATAACATTATGTATACGCAACCCCGAAAATCATGTTATAGATTAGATCTCTACTGTGTCTCTGTCAAAATCATTATCAGCATCAGCAGCAACATAATAATAATCATGAGTAACAATAACATTTGTAAAGTCCTGTTTATTTATATTTTATGCTAGGGAATAAAGCAAAATTCACATCTTTCAATTTATACTGGAATGCTGTACTAGTGGACAGCTTTTAAAGGTTTTTTTTTCTTACTTGTGTTACTGGTTCATTGAATAATTATCATCCATGGCATACATGCGCAGAGAGTGTGATCTATCTTGGCTGTGATGCTGCATGTTATAAGTTCCCATTATTATTATTGCATGTTAGAAGCATTAGGGTCTTAAAATGTCTCTTGCACTTTTTTTTCCCTCCTGTAGTGATCTCTGGGAAAGCATAGAAATGATACAGAAATAACATTAAAATTACAACTATTTTTTCAATTAGCAGAAATAACATGTTCCCTTAATAATTTTGCTGTTTACCTCAATTCTCTTTTCCTTGAAGTGACTTATATTGTTCACAAATGGATACAGCACTAAATTGTTTAAGTTGATGACATCATCAGAGTCCAAAATGGGTAAAAGCAATCCTGTAGGGAACAGTTATTGAGCAAAAATGACAATATTTCCACGATGTAGAATTGCTGCATTGTTATTTGATTATCAATGTCAATATTATTCATCAGTTTTTGTCATATAATTTGCTAGTGCAAAATGATAAGATTTTGATAAAATGTCTTCATCAACTAGTTATTTGATTTTATTTTTGTTCTTCAATGAAGCTGAAAAGGGTATCCCTTTTTCAGATTATGCATTAATAGAACATGTTCATGTTGATTTTTAGAGAGACACATCATTTTCAACCTTGGAGTTAGGGTCCATATGTTTTGCTTCATCTAAACCCAGTTTCAAAAATAATAAAATCCCTTTTAAATGTGTAACAATTAACTCTTGTCATTCAGTCCTTTTTTATAGCTTTCTTTTTAAAAGTTTTGGTGCCTAGGTACCATAAAACTGCGATTCATCATTCAAGGTCTTCCTTCTGCCATCATCTAGAAATGTGCAGCAAGGGATAAAATCTTATATAAAATAAAATGAATCAGAGGGATTGCCAGTGCCTCAGGGTGCATCGTGTTTAATGACCCGAGAGAAAAGCTCCTATTATATAAATAGGCTACATGTATAGACTAGGAAGCTAAACATTTTACTGGGGTAACCACACACTTGGACATGTGCACATGCAGGCACATGTATAAACTCACACAGTGGACACAGGTGACAATAACATGCTTACAGGCATACATACACAGATCTTTCTGCTATAACTGACAAGATGTAATCAGAATTAATGCGATGTTTGCCTACCATGGGCAATGCAGAAGTCTGCACCTGTAAATTTTTGTTCTGTTTGTGGATATCTGTGATCACTCTATAGAAAAGGTAAAGGAAATTATAAGTGTTCTTGAAAAGCACAATTTGACTTATACAATCTAACAGATAGAGAGGTCTGTCATGGCTTCTTTGACTTGGAAAATGCTGATTGGGGGATGAAATAGCTTTTATAGATTGTCAAAACAAAACCACTTCTTGGTCTGTAGTTGTTTCTAAGTTTTGAGTAAACTTTTTTATGTGTTTTTTCTGTTTAAATATTTGTAGTTTTTAATTTAAATGGATGTAAACATGCCCATTATGTTTGAACTTTGGTGAAACTTTCATTGAAACTAAAGTCTTATATATGCATGGTGTTATATGGGACCTTTTACCTTTATGCCATGGGAGATAGGTTTTTAAACTTACTTTTTGGCTTAAGTGTTGAGATATGCCTCAGTATTACCAAGATTTAAAATTGAAGATGTAAGATTCTTTGTTCTTTTCTCAACTATATAGGGTCATTGAGAATAATCATTCTCTTTTTCTCTTCCATCTTTCTTTTTATCCTTCCTTTTCTCTCCTAACCTCATTGACCACTGTTAATTATTATCCTTTCAGTTGCCTTCTTTTGTCATTATAATCAAGTCTAACTGACTCATTTCCTCTCTCCTTTCATCTATTTTTTTTCCCTCATTTATTGCTAACCGTTGCTGGTATCATCCACCACCATAATTAGTTATTCTCTTCTCATAAATATCATATCTGTTATCACAGATAGGCCACTTATTCTATTTTCACTGCTTACAATAAAATGGAAACAGCTGCCCCTCCCATTTGGTTTTTTTTTTTTCTCAAAGACAAATCACAGTGTTCTTAAAAATGCATTTATCTGTCTTTCTGTAGGTTTTTTAGGTCGTGATCATAAACAGAATTACAATAATGAAAATGGGGCTTTTTTGGGAAAACACAAGAGCACGAGGTTTAGAAGGAACTATGCAGAAAAGTTTGCTGTTAAAGTTGACAGCCATCTACAGCATGTTATCACACAAATTCTGGAAACTGTGGCCCTTTCGGTCCAATTTAGTGGCCTTTGCAAGAAATACATGAAAAATACTTTAGAAAATCTTTTATTTTACTTTGTCCTTTAACTAGTAAAGCTGTAATGAGAACACTGAAATGATAGAATAAAAAGATTGTCAACAGGAATATCTCAACTTGCAGGTTCATTATTTGTGAATAACATAAATTCTCAGCGTAAGGATGAGACAAAGCATAATTTTCAAAATAGTGTCAATTTGAAGGAATAATGACCATCTTATATGTTATGTGCATTATGTAGGTTCATGTGTATGCTTTGCATATATTCCTAATGACAATAATATCATTATCAGTCATCAAAAATTTATTTTTAAAGCTCTGTGCTGGTGGCCTGCCCTTTGTCTTCACTTGAAGTTTCATCATTGAATATCCCTTTTTTTCATCTCAGAAGGACAGACATGTTATCACACTGCAGATTAGACACATAGGCCAGCACCTACATTCATATTCTGGACCATGCATCTGACTTGGACATGGCACGGTGCCATGAATATATGTATATATAATTATATATATTAAAGGAAACAAAATAAGTAAACTTTTAGATGGTGCTCATGCATGAATGCACACACACTCTCTCTGTATATCTTCCCACATCTATGACCTATTTGCTCACCCTGGTGTAAAGAAAAGGAAGTAGACAGTATCATATAACAAAAAGAGATAGTTCTGTAAGTAAACACATACCTGTCCACCCCTCAGGCATAAATAGCATTTACTGTAGACCTTGGGAGGTGTGCAAGATAAGCACAAGGAGCATTATTTGCTGACTGATATACAGTGTACTAGGTTTCCCCCCACCCTCACTTCCCAGTATATTTAAACCTATGTTGGGAATGGTCCTCAAGTTTTGCACTGCTGCTACAAGGTCTTGCTCTGACCAACAACATTGTTATTCAGTGTTGATCTGATGTTTTGGCAGGTGTCATGACAAGCACATTGACATCACATGGCAGCAAGGACTAATATTGAAGATTGCTGTGCTCCAGGAACAACAGTTTTGTGCCATACCCGGCATTGTGGCTTTGTGTGACCTATTGTGAGCTCCATTTGTATTGCACTCTGTGCAGCCAATGAGAACATTCAGTGAATCTTAACAACTCCTAAAGTATGTCAAGGTGTATTGCTGTTCTTACAGGTGGTAAACAAAACTGTGGGCTTAGTAAATGAAAGTTGATTGCAAAGGAGATGTCTAAAGCAAAGCATTATGTGAATGCTTCCTGCTGAGGTCAAAAGCATTCTGGAAAGTGAAAGAAGAGCCTTGGCCACCAGTCATGCCCAGCCACGAAAGACCGTCAGTAGCAGTGTGTTTTAGTTACTTTCAGTATTCAGAGCAGTCGGAGTAGAAAGTTCATAAAGTCCTAATGGCTCTTTTCAATCGTGTTTCCGATGCATTGGACGAATACTTTGGCCGAGGACGGTACAGGTTGACCTCCTCTTCCTCACAGTCATCCTTTTCCTCAGATAATCCAGGTATTGTATGTGTTACCATAGCCAGCTCTTTTCAATACCTTGCTTAGTGTTTGCTGTGTTATTGAACATATCTCTCACTTTTTCCCCAACATATATATGAAATACTCCTGTGTTTGGGAAATTTGTCTTCTTTTTACAATCACGGCGACTGAAAGTTTTGTAAATAGGGTTTTAAGAATTCCAAATGTACTTTTATTTTTGTTGAATATAAGCCAGAATTCATATGGAGAAAGGGTGATATGGTGTGATGATGTGGAATGGTGATGTGAAGTGAGGATGCAGAGTGATAATGGTTGCTAATGTAATAAGTGTCAGCGAGGATTGTCATCATCATTGTATTTGTTTACACAACAATAAAGTGCATACACACCTGCACATGCATACTTAAGTGTGCATGGACATGTATGCATGTGCTCACTCACTACCTTATGTTCCCTTACAAGACCATTTACCACCCCCATGCAGTCCCTGTCCAGTCCTATTTCTTCAAAAGATTTCTCTTATCATCTACCTGTTGTGGAAGAAGACACAAGTATAACTTATCGTATTGTCAAGATATGTTTATTTTTTTCTCATAAGGAAGTTGGAAATGGCAATGACAGTCTTTATTTGTCCCAGTGGGCAATTTGACATGGGAAAGTGTTTGAGTCACAAAATTAAAACTTAGAAAATAAAAATAAGAATTAAAGTTTTTTGCAAGGTGCAGCGTTAATTAAGTGCAATTAAAAAAAATTGAGTATGCATTTGAAGGTCTGACTCCTCTTATTGCTACAGTAGGTACGTTCCCTGTCGGACATAATCATTACTAGTGTTTCTTTATGCACTGTTGATTTCTTCTGCTAGGTAGTCTTATTGCAAGTATTATTAATCAAGTAAATATTTTTGTAGCCCTTTCTATTTATGTTTCTTTTCCTTCATGTTGTGTTAGGGCAGTTTATATGGAGTGACACTAATGCATTTTATTAATTAGATGTATCTTCTAGTCAAATCAGCATGAGCATATTTGCCCAGACAATTTATATTAAACTATGAAGACATTTTTTATAGCCGAAGGCATTAGAATTCAACAACAAATTACCAGAAATATAATTTTCAGTGTAGCACATCTTTTTACACACATGTAGGTATTTGCACATGCATATGTATATGCATATACATAAATTGCATCCCTGCACCTTTGTTATTGGCAGACTGCACTGGTCAGTGATGTGCACATAACCCAGACAAAGCAGAGTGCAGAGAGTCACCTCTGTTTTTTGCCTGTGTTATGTCCGTACCACCTCAAACCCCCCCACCACCAAAAAAAAAAAGACTTATTTTTACTTTTTTAAAAAAAACCTTTGGATGCAATGGGTGACAAATGTTTATTGGTCTGAAGTTGGTAAATCTGATATTAACATCTCCCTCACAACAAAATATTGATTTCATGTGGAATGTGGAGAGAGAAGAAAAACACAATTACAATTTCACACTGCATTGTTTTTTGGGGCCAGGGGTGACTTGCAGAGTATCTCACAAACATTTGACAAGCTTAGTAATGCTTGTTAATGGTGGTGATTGCAGAAGCCAGGGAAAACATACCCAGCGATGACAGCAGTGACAGTTCTGAGGATCAGTTCACCTCTCCCTATACAGACTTCAATCAAGGGGATAGATATTCAGCAGCTCAGACAAGTGTTGTTGCCATCATTCCAGCTTTCTCAGTAAGTAAACAGAATGCAGTTATTTATGCTTGTTAAAGAAAAACTTTTCTGTTGGATGTCTTCATATTATTTGTAAAAAGAATGTTAATTTATGATTGGATTTTGTGGCATGAATATTTTAGTAAATACAGTAGACTGTTAATTGGGAGCTCAAGTAACCAGCACTCTAAAGCAGCCAGAAAAAATCAAATAAATAATAGTTTAAATAAAAAAATTTATGTGGAGTTCATTAATAGTGTCTAGACTTCCATATTTAACTAAAATTGCACACTTCATTCACAAAGCTATATTATACAGCTTTTAATTACTTTACTTCAATCTTAAATCAACATACAATTTATAATATGGTAGATTATGGGGTATAGTACTAGACCTATTTTTTTAATAATAGTAACTCTCAGGCAACTAGAAACTATAGTTATCCAGCATCTGCCAATCTCTGTGGGTGCTGGTTAACTGAGAGTCTACTGTACTGTTTTCTTTATCCATGGCATATAAAATTTTGTTTAATTTGAATAAAACAATTTTAGAGTATCAGCCTACATTGTGTGTATGTGTACAGAAGCACACATTTGAGTGTAAAAAAAAAAAACTGTTCAAAGAACCATTGGATTAAATTATGTCTTACCAGTTAAAAGTTATTTCATTTTTTAAAATTATAGAATTGACTAATGTCAGATCACATTGCAGGACTCCTTAGAGTTTAGGTCAGAAATGATGGTGAGTGAATATGCATGTTATGCAGCTCTTTCTGTTTCTTGAAGCCTGAAAGATTAAAGTCTATTATTAGAGAGAACAGAACTGAAAAAGGAAGTTGTCATTGTAGCTATTATCTTGTTGACTAAAGTATTTTTCTGTTATTTGAAATCTTGGACAGCTGGATAATATTCCAGGTCATAAACTAAAGGTCAGATGATGGACCCTCATTATATGAGTAACATTAGATGTAAATATTCTTTTATGTTCCTGTTAGCCAGACAGTATTAAAGTCACCTAAGTAATTTTGTGTCAGGGCTTGATATGTTTTAATTTTGTTGTTCTTCAATGGGCAGTTATGAATATGTACTTTCTAATTCACATTGATGTGCTTTTCTGTCATGTATCTTTTTTCATGGACAATGATCACTCTATGCAGCAGTTTTAAGTGAAAACAAAAATGACTAGCTGTCAATAGTCAAATTCTGTACCTTTTCATAATGTCAGCAGAATGTCTCACAAGGGTCAGGGTACATTCTTGGCAGTCAGCCATCAGCGCAATACATAGGTGCTACTAATTTTAACCCTCCTGGAAAACCCTGAGCTGTTGCATTATTGGAGTAGGGTATCTACCAAACTTTATGTACATTGTTTTGAGGGAAAATCCCTGAACAGAATTCAGGAAGCTGTATATGAAAACCCATGATCATGCTTATTCTATGGGGAAATCAGACCAGGGGAACAATAGTATCATATGGGTAAACCTGTAGTGAAGAGTGGAGTGAGAATTGGCTGTGAAGTAGTATATCAAAATGAAAGCCCTGGAGACAGGTGTAGTAAAGAAGAGAAGGCTGCATATTGCAACACAGTGCTTCAGGTTGCTTCAGTCAATAACAAGCACTTCAAGTACATCACTTAAACTTCGCCATCCAGACCTTGAGTTTCATTTTTACACGAGATGAAAGAAAATAATATCCAGTCATGCATGGATACCAACTGCTTCATTTTTTCCCCTTGTCTCTCAAAGACCATTTTCTAAACTTTTAAGTCTTTCTTTTACTGCAGACATAAACTGTAAGGCATTTTTTTTCAAAAAAAAAGGTGTTCTTAAGAAACCCATTATTTTATTCATCTTTCAAAAGAAATATTACACTGTCGTGTTCTAGCATGCTCATGCACACATAAGCGAATGCACACATACACACAGAACAAGAGAGAGAAGGTGGATAAAAACCAAGAAAATAATGCATCATCTATGCTTTGAATAAGTATCATATCCAGAGAGAGGTGTGTCCTAGCCAAGAAACAAACAACATGGCATTCTCACCTTTATGGTGACAGGTGTTTGAGCCATTGTGCCACCAGTGAAGGTTGGCTGTCCTTGGTTCAGCTCTTGTCTTGGGCATGCTGTTCTTTCTCTGCTTGTGGCATCTGTTTACACGACTGGCTGGCTTGCTGTGATAAAGCCGTAGTTGCGTAGTTGCTGGCTCAACGTAAAACACCAATTCCCCCAACTTCCCTCTCAATTGTGCCACCACTAACAGCCATGAACTGTTGTGCAGGTCACTTTGTCTGATTTGTGGCCAAAACTTTCATATTTTAAGCATATTTAACAGGAGTCATTATCTGTTTCAAAAAATCTGTTTCCATTTATTTTCTTACTACTGGTAGTGCCATTTGTAGGGGAGAAGAGAAACACCAAAATATGCATTTATTGTTTTAGGCTCTTATTTGGCTAGGTGCTTTAGGCCTCACTAGAACTGTTGTGATGTTAAATCAATGTGGCACATCTATTTTCTTTGCATTTTTTTTCACTCTCTGGTGCACACTTGTATGCATGAACATGCACAGGTTTACAATGCATGATCAACAGTCACCATACATGAGTGCACACATGCATATGAATGCAAAAATGTGCACTTTTTTTTGATAGTTATATGCTAACCCTACAGTTCCAAGACAGTTTTAATGTTAAAATTTGACAACAAAATATGTAATGAATAACTCATGCATACATGTTGGTCAAAATAAATATATTGGTCATCTATTTTTCAGTTTGAAGATCCGGTAAGTTTTCTTCTAAAAAAAAATAATTCCATTTTTGGTACCAGTCACACTCACTGATTTTCCTGTCATGGCTAAGATCTCATTTGAGTTTTCTCAAACATTTAAAGATAGGCAAAATTAAGGTGCAGTTGATTGCATACTAATATTGTGAAATGCTTATACTCTGTATGGCACTCATTATCGTACCATCTTTGAGTTTGGCATTTGTCCTTCTGCTTGTGAGCAATGCGAAGTCCCATGGGCTTATTCATGATGGTTTTGAGTTGTGAAAAAGATTGTATTTTTAGAGATATTTTTTAAAAGGGATTGATGTGATTGATTAGCATACTGTAATGCTTCGTCCATGTAGTCCTCTGTTGCTATGAGGCTGGATTACAGAATTCAACAAAAGGTTGGGGAATAAGAAAAATGATTTAAAATTGTTAAACATGATATATGTTAGAATTGAAAACGTGCTGAAGAGTATGAAACAGCCAGGGCAGTTGCAAAGGGTCTGGTTTGGGGACTATAAGTTGGGAAGATAGAAGGGGTGAAGGGATAAGAAATTGTGGCTGTCATAAAAATTCACCAACCATGCACCATTTGGTAAGTGGTGTAGTGTGACTCAAGAAAGAGGGATATCTAGATCAACGATTCTTTCTTTACAGAGACATCACTTACCCCTAGCCATAGTTGGTAGTCACAACATAGCAAGGAAATTTATCAAGTGTAGTTTTGAAGTGAAGAACTCAAAGATAACACTTTATTTATCCCATAGGGCAGTTTGGGGAAAGCTACAGAAGTAATCTTAAGGAAAAGTGTGTGCACACATACATATTAAAAGAAAATAAAAATATGGTTAAGACTAAAAGAGGGGACAAAAGTCATAAACAGGCTTTGCAGCTTATGGTGTTTGGCGCTTAGTACAATTTCTTACTACTGGTTATAACAGACTGCTAAGTCCTTAGAAGGTCCTTATGTTCAGTCTGGTCAGACCTGTATGAACCCTAAACTTCTGTGTAAAAAGTATGCCCTAATTGATGTTAGAACAGCCCATGACTGTCTCCAAATTATTGTTGGATAAGACCAGCCTTGACCTAGTTTAACACAGACTACACTTTTCTGTGTACTTCCTGATTATAACCTACAGAACATGATCTGCATAATGTCTCACCTGTCTGGTCTTGTGCTTACTGTCTCGCATTTATCTTCCCATTGTAACAGATGCTAATAGCTTAATCGACATCCTAGCCAAAAAACTGTATCATGAATGTTATCATTAAAAGTGTCTGCTGGCATCAACTGTAGTTGTATTGTAGTTCAGACCATAAATATTTAGCATGGATAGTCAGTTAATTGTTATTGCCAGTTATTCCTGTTTTGTTTTTATGTTGATTTTGCTATAAATCTCAATAGGTGACAATACGTTTCACTGAATATTGTCTTCAAAAGTCACTGATGAAGCGCTCACTCTCTTCCATGACTTCCTACACATTGTTCTGTTGTTTTTTCATGATTATCCATTGATTGTAATCTGGTATATATTAACAAGTGCTGAGTAATGAGGATATTTATAACATTCACACCTTAGCTGAGACTGCTCTCAGGACATTTATCAGTTTCCATCTTCGGTATCCGGTCACTTAATCCCCAGACACTTCATCCCCGACACTTCATCCCCGACACTTAATCCCCAAGACATTTAATCCCTAAGCACTTCATCCCCGACACTTAATCCCCGACACTTCATCCCCGACACTTAATCCCCAGGCACTTAATCCTTTATAAAGCATTATGTAATGCTTCTGTCAAAGCATTGAATTAGAAAACGTCATCCCCACATACTTATTCCTGTATAGAGCAATAAGTGATTTCTAATCACTGATTCTTCTATAAAGCATTGTTTAATGCCTGTATAACACGAACAACTCTGTGGAGGGTTTGCATCACGCCCTTCAATCTCTCTTCTCCTGTCATCACCCAACGATGTGGACATTCCTTGATGGTCTACGTAAGGATTGTCAGCTCCACAAGGCGTCTGTTCTACAATCATGCGCCGGCACAGAGAAACGTCCAAAGGAAATACACTGAGTTAGCCAGGAGAATTAGCAACATTGTAGAGAGATTTGAGTCAGTGGATCATCTTCTGTACCTCCGATCATTAGCTTACTTTCATATTGATTAACAACAATTACCTCGCGAACACTCAAGAACAATTTTCATATCATATTGTTGAAGAACATTAAATTTACTAGCTTATATGAACTTTAACTAATGTTGTAGATGTTCAAATGACGTTGAAGTTAATAGCATGATTTGAATTTGAATTATTTGAATTTCAATTAAATTTTTCGTTGACTTCATAATTTTTATAGTTAACGATTTAGTTTAGGGATGAAGTGTCTGGGGGGATTAAGTGTCGGGGATGAAGTGTCTGGGGATTAAGTGACTGGGAACCTCCATCTTCACCATAACTGTTTATATGCAAGATATACTTCATAAGGTTAATAAAATATTGATTAATGCTTACATCTTTGTCTTCTTTGAATTAGACCTGACAAAACCCTGTAGGTAATTGTTTTTTTGTTTTTTTATAATTAAAGAAGTCTGTGTTGCTCTTCACTAATTGCTACTGATTTTTGTCATCAAATTCTGATGTATCTTTTTTTGTTTATGATTAAATATTAAATGTGAGCTTGCATGGGCATGCACATGTGTATTTATGTGTGGGTAGTGTGTAGGTAGGTATGAATGTGTGCAGGTTTATGCATGTGGTGCATACTAGCAAACGAAAAATGATTTTAAAAGTTTTTCTTTGGCATACGTGCATTTATTTTTCATATCTGCTGATGTTTTTCAGCAAAGGAAGCAAGAGCGATATGGATACCTTCACAAGCAAGGAGGGTGAGTGCTGGAAGTGTGGTCTGTAGCATGTCAGCTGGAAGTGTGGTCGATCTGTAGTGTGTCAGCTGCAAGTGTGGTCTGCAGTGTGTCAGCTTTCTATTACAGCTATTCTTCTGCAGGCGCCACTTGCTCCCACTTAATATCACTTCCTGACAATGATGGAGCTTGAGCAATTACTGGCACTTCTTCAAGTCTTAACACTTTATAGCACAGGTTACTCAGAACTGAGTGAAAATGTAATATCTTGCTTGAAACAATAACTTTGATAAACATACATTATTTGTAGCAGTTATAGGCTAGGTACATTAGGCCTTTTCACTTTAAGTTGCAGCAGTTTTTAAATGGTTTTTTTAATTGCTTTTTATGAGTTGTCTCAACATTGGTCAGTTGCCATTTGATTGAAGGGTTAAGCTTTGATATGCTTTATTTAAGGCAGTCTGAAACCCTGAATGTTTTGATGTTGGCAGTTCATCATTGGATAGGTATTTCTTATCGAGAAAGCTCAGGGGGATTTTATCATACTTTCTTAAGAGACGGTTACACATATATTTTGTCTTGGTGTCTTGCTGAAGAGGGTAAGCCATTTTTTTGTGTTTACCAATTATAAATGCAAGGATATATGGAGTTTGTGCTCTTTTAATATCTTTCTATTAATAGTATGCAGTTGTTAGCATTAGTGAATGACTAGCAAAAATCAGATTTTTGTCCCATTCCTTGAATAAGTTTAAAAACCAACAGGAAAACAATCAAGATGTAATTTCTTCTCTTATCAGTGTTCTCAATATGTCTTTTATTCAGTAACTTACCACATACAGTTTAATTGTATGTGTCAGCCTTCATTGATACTGGCAGTGTAGCACTTCACCAGAAGGTTTGTGTTGAACCATAACTGTTATCAAAGACCAGATTAGTGCACCTCTCATGGTTGTAAGAGATTGTGTGACCACTTTGAAACCATATCTATTCAGAATCATTTGCTTTATTGGTCTCCATCTATCTTACTGGATAAAATCATCTTTGCATTTTATGTTTGAATTGATACTGGCAAATTCTTAAGGATGGTTCTAAGGATATAGCTGCTGTGATATACTTCATCGTTGGCATGGCCTATACCTTATCTGCTGTTCTTCTTGCTAAAAAATTATTTTCATCTGGAAGTTAAATTTACATGAAAAGCAAGCCATTACCAGATGGTTTTAAAAGCAGGGACATTGATGTCCTGAAAATTACATGAAATGAAATTGATACGCTTTCCATGGTAAAAGAAAATGTTCATGTATGCTGTTGGAATTATAGGACCGGTGAACTGTAAGTGGTTCATCATATCAAGGGCATAGTCCTCTCCTTTCACTTTACAAGTCTTATAAGCTTAATTGAGACCTTGTCTTAACAAGCATGAAGTTGAAGCTGAGGATGAAGCACTGCTCAAACATCCCCCAAATTCATTTTGATTTGGAGAAGCTGCAAGATCCAAATGTTGCAGAATGATTCAAGGCCACTGTTGAATGCTAAATTCCTTCCCTGAAATTGGTGGGCTGTGATGTAGACACCCTTGCAGGAAACATCAAAGTGCTACTCTCAACAGCCGAGGAAGTGCTTGGGTGTTTAAGGAAGAAGAAACAATCCTGGGTCATGAATAGCATCCTAACCTTGAAGAGAGAAAGGTAAAGCAAATCTGAATCACCTTTCTGATACAAAGAAGTGAATTATGCTATCAAAAAAGGGATGAAGGCAGCCAGGAAAAACTTGATTGAGGGCCAGTGTCGAATCATAGAGAAGGGAATGGCACAGGGTAATAGTAGAAAAGCCTACCAAATACTAAAGACCATCACTAAGAATAAGTCAACACAAGATCTCAGTCATCAATGACCTCTAAAGCTGCCTTCTCACCTAAAATACTGCTGCACTGAACACCGCAAAGACCTGTACAACTTTCACCTGAAGACAGACACTAACATTCTTCAAAACAACCAGACTAGAACCAGCAGATCTATTAGTCCAAGGGGAAGAGGTTGAAAGAACAGTAGGCACTTGGAAGGGAGGAAAGTCACTTGGTGTTGACAGTGTCTCAGTTCAGCTGCTCAAACAGGACAGGAATGAGACAACAAAGGTCCTCGCTGCTTTGTGCCAAAGAGTCTAGGAATGAAAAGAATAACCCAGAGAATGGATGCAGTCACTAGTCATACCCATTCAAGAACAGGAAACAACAACAGTGCCAGAGGTACAGGTCAATGAGCCTAAAGGGCCACCCAAGCAAAGTCATGCTGAAATTCAGATTCAAATGCTTGAAGAGGTTGATCCAGATCTTGTACAGAGAACATAAAACAAAAGCACACACACTTGTGGGACACTAGGAACCCCTGCTTGCAACAGTCAAGCAATGAAAGCTGGTCTGATTTGAAACAATATCTTGTCAAAGAATGTCCTACAAGTACCTTGGAAGGTGGTTGATGTCGTGGTGGCCAGAAGATGAAGTGGCATATGAGTGAAGAAGTAGACTGGTTGTTCTGTATGGGACCCACTTATGATCACCCAAGGCAGGTGTTAGTGGAGGGCCTTGTCAGCAGCCATGCCATTCCATATGCTCCACCCAGTGACTGATACCAGTCAAGAGATGAATGACTGACAGACCCAATTTTACCCTCTGTGGGTTGGTAGCCTTCTGCTCCACATATAAATGCATTAACTAACAGGCTTAACTAGTCTAGGCCATCAAAGCCTTTACCAATTAAATGTATATACAGTGATACCTCGGTTCTCGAACGCCTTGACTTTCGACCAAATTCGACCAGGAAATTCGAGAAAATTTTGTCTTGGAATCCGAACAAATATTTGGAACTCGAACATCCGAACGTCCGAGATGACGAGTTGAGCCGAATGGCGTTCATTCGGCCCAGCGAGCCTTGCTTGCGTCATCAGTGTGAGTGCAGAGAGAGAGAGAGTCACGTTTTTGTGGAGAGAGTCATGAAATGTGTGCAAATGGGCAGAAATCGCAAATTTTGTTGAATACCATTGATAAAGTGGTAGCAAATAGAGCAGTTAACATTTTTATGACAATGTTATGTCCACTTTCCGCAAAATTTAATTGCCGTAAAGAAATCAGACAAGCAACTGCACAGCAAGATTCTGATTCTCAGCAAAAGATGAGCAGTTACCCTCTGTTTTTACTGAAAGTCCCTCCTGCCATAAAATTTGGTACAGGTACAGTAAATGAAACACAATTTACTGTACTGTACTGTACTGTACAGTACATTTTATTTTTTTGTTTTTTGTTTTAATAATACACTTTTATTTCTTATTTCTTGTTGAGACTCATGTTTTTCTACATATTATATACAATTAGGCCAGTAAATAGGCATTTTCTGAGGCTTGGAACGAATTAATCCAGTTTCCATTATTTCCTATGGGTTTCATTGCTTCGGTTCTCGAACAATTTGGTTCTCGACCGTCTTCCCGGAACGAATTATGTTCGAGAACCGAGGTATCACTGTATATCTGTGCTAAATGTGGTGTATTTACTCAATCTCTTTTTTCTTCTTAAACCAGTGTCAGAGCTAACAAGGGCTGGAAATTGCGATGGGTTGTGTTTAATGGTAAAGATCTGCGCTACTATGACAGCAACAAGGTTTGGATGCTTTACAGTCATATATAAGTATTACAAAAGACAGTGATGTGAGCCCTTTTTCATTCTTTTAGAAATCAAATTTAAACTGCTGGTGTTAGAATCAACAATAAAAATTTTACATGCTTTATATTTTGTTAAGTTTAGTCTGAGGCTGTTAATACTAAGTTGTAAAAATTTTTTCGTTTGCTTTATAGAGTCTGATATCGAAAAAAATAATTCCACTGTCGTCAATGGAATCAGTGAAAAGTGATATTCAAAGGGGAGACACCACAAGGTTCAAGTTCCACTTGGTCACATCTCTTCGAAGCAGAATCTTTGTTTTTGCTGCTGATACAAAAGGTAGTAATTCTTTATTTTTTAATTAGGAGAGTTGAGTTATACATCTATTTAGAACTGAGAGTTACTTCATTACATATGAGAAAAGAAAAGTTGGAAAAACAGTATATTTTAAGGTAAAAGATTTCTTTTTTTATAATTCGTAGCCTTGTCTTCAAAATTAATAAAAATTCAGTTAAAGCATGCTTGGCCTTAGCACTGAATACTCCAAAACTAGTATACATAGAGAACTGTAAGACAGGAAAATTACAGTGAAAAACAATATTGAAAGCTTGGAAGAAATGGATCTCAAGACCTAACATACTTAAGTGTACACACATTTGGGACAGGAGTTCCAGATAAAAGTTGAGCTTTGGACAGAACTTTCAGAGAATTGAACCACTATTTTTGTATCCTAGAATGTGGAGTGAAGGCTATCACAAGATACTAGGAAGGGTGTGATAAAGAGTTCTTGATGATTAAAAATTCTGTTAGTTGCTTACTGATATTGCGGCAAATAGATGGACCTAGCCCTGTGCTAATAATGTCATAGTTATTGAGCTGATGCTGAGTATGTGCTGAGTGGTAGGCATTAGATTGTCAACAGAGTTGGTTAAATGTCCATAAATGTTTTAGCTTTTACCCAGATCTGCATAATTTTGAGACAGGTCATTTTAATTTGTAAGATCCAGGCATATATATCTTATGTGCTTTATGCTGCAAGACAAAAATGCTTCAAACAGTTGATAATTGTTATTTTTTAAAAACAAGGAAAAGTAAACCAGTTCTCATTACCAGTAGTTATTGCATTGTATGAAGTAAACTAAAAAAATAAAAATCAAACTATTAGCAAGTATGAGTGTTAGAGGTCTTTTTACAAAGTATGTAATACACTTATTCGTGCATATTTTTTTTTTGTGGTATTGCAGATGACTGTTGCCAGTGGGCCAACACTTTGATGGCTGCCATCATAGCGGTAATTTTGTTACTGAGAGAGATTTATCAGTACTGTGAAGCAAAAACCCAAACACTGCAATAACATACTTCTTATGTAACTTGACACAGCCATTCAAAACAAGAATAATCATTTAAGTGAACTCTTCTTAGCTGTTCATCAAAGAACAGTGTTGTCCTTAGTCATTTAAAATTCTAGGTGACCTAGTTTGTGGATAAAATTCCATGCATGATCCACGCAGGAAATGAATATTGGATAAAACTTGCCACTACTTAATGACTTTCAGCATCTTTGTAACATATTTTTAAATGTTTTGCTTCAGAATAAGTCTTGCAGACAAGAGGAGAAACGGAAGCCTGACAAAGAGGTTAGTGTGTGCACAGCAGTTTAGAAATTCTTGTGGCATTGAGAGATATGGCTTACTAGACAACTAAAGCAGGCTTTAGTAATATTAACTTAATCCAAGATGGGTCACCACTGCAAAGACAAACATTAACAACCAATATGCTCATCCAGACATCCTGAATGAGTTAACAAATTGTAACTAAATTTTAATTGAACATTCTGTCTTAATGAAACAAGAGGCTTTGTAAATGCTAAAGCTTGCCAATTTTTTTAAAGACAAGTTTCTACTCTTATCCCAGCTAACAGACTTGGCTTTAGTAAATGACCCAAGTCACAAAAAAACTTTTCAATCCCCCATTGACTTTCCACCATTTCCAGTCAAGTTGTTGTGTTTCATTTGAATCTTCCTCTAGATCCTTGCTCTTTTTTCTTTTCTTTTTCTTGTCTTTGGAGCAGATTGAGCGAGGAATGCAGTTTGATTTGTACAATGCATTGGTCATTCTGGTATTGAGGAAGAAAGTGGGAGTGGGTTGGGGATGGTTGAGGAAGACATTTTATAAGAGAGCTAAACCACAAGGAAGTTACGAGTATTTTCCAAAGTTTCTTAAATATTTCACAGTATCCTTGTCAGTTAAGAAGATATGCATCACATACATTGAGCACTAATGTATTTCCATGTCACCATGGGCTGTTTCAAACACATTCTTTGTTTTATGTTAGTGTCAAACAGATTTTTTAAGAGTAGCTCTTTTAAACAAATACACCCTTTGTGGGTGATGCAAGATATCTGAAGAAAGCATTTAAACTTGCTATATAAAAAGTATTTGAGAAGGGAGGTGGGATTGTGAAGGTGGGAGAGAAGAAGCAAATACTTCCTTGTGAACCATCACTGGAACACTTCATTAAATATCACAAGTCATAGTTTCAGTGTAATGAGATCAGACCTCCTAGTTATCATAATCCAGCTTTCTTATTATTTTACATCTTCATGCTTTGATTCACAAATAACAAGGTGACTGAAGGGGGGAGACAGAGGCTGGAGAGAGAATATATCATCATCAACAACAACAACAACAACAACAACAACAACAACAACAACAACAACAAATTCATAATCAGTTAATGAACCTCCTGCTCAGAAACTAAAGGTTTCAGAAAAAGCCACAGTTAAATTAATAAAAATAAGGGAATTTTGGCAATTCAATGGAGTTATGAGGGACTAGCTTTAACATCAAGGAACATTTGTGGGAAAGAATGCTTGAGGGGGTCCACTCCACCCATCTCTGCAGTTAGATCTTTTGTAAGTCATAACTTACAATGGCTGCTTCAGAACACTGGGATTTTCTTCACTTAATTTTTCTCTCTCTGCAGATAAATGTAACTAATTCTTCACTGTTTGATACACCTTTCTTTACATCTTCTGTGTTTGTTGGTTTGGGTTTTGTTGTTTTTTTAGTGCTGTTGTTATCTGTTTCTTCTGATGCTGTCCATGTTTCTGTCTCACTAAGAGCATGTTCCTTCAAAAGTGTGATCATGCACTATATAAGTCACATGCATTTATTTATTTTCTTCTTTCTCAGGTTATCTGTCTTGCTTTCCATGGTACAAATCTTGTGAAAGGCCTACAGAATATCTAAACATGTTGACAGTTGTTTTGAAACCATAAAAAAGAAGCAAAAACTAAGAGGTTATAGGGTGGATCCTCCATTTCAGATGCTGCATTTGCTGTCTTCCTCAGGGCTTATGAGATTTGGCAAAAAGAGGTTATATGATAGAACCATTTGATATGGATGTTTTGGATTATCATTGATAATAAGTTTGGAACTTTTTTTACGGCCCTGTTAAATTATGGTTTTAAGATTGTTTCAAAAGTAGTCTTTCCTATATTTTTCAGGGGTTTGTGAAATTTGAAAACAACAATAAAAAGTACTATGTAGCAATCACAGGAGACATGTTCTGTTACTACGACTCATTTCAGGTAGGTTTTCCTGACAACCTTAATCTATGGAATGCTGTTGCCTGGGTTTAATGAGCAAATTGCATTTCTTTTCCAAATGCCTGGAAATATCAGAGGTTTAATATGCCAACAAGTACAAAAGAAAGGCTACAAATGGTCATGCAAACAAGTCCCAGTTTAGATTTTAGACTGTTTTACTCTTTGTATGCAAGTGCATTTCTATTTCATCTTTTTGTGCTCTTTCAGGACTATTGATCTGATGTGAGAATGTCAGGGTTTTCTTTTTTCTGTACCATTTGTTTACAGTGTAATATTGGTGTAAATTCTTGAATCAGAAGAGTAAAACTTTCTTTGACTTGTTCCTTGTTTTCAAAAATATGAAGAGTGCAATGTGGTGCAATGATGGAATTTTATGCTCTATTACATAGAGTTATAGAGATTTTATTAACAGAAAAGAGCTGAAATGTATGTTTATAATAAAATTGATTGTTATTGTGGTTTAACATTTTTTGTTTCTATAGGATTTTGAACTGAACAGTCCAGTTCATGAGATTGAAATGAAGTTATCATCAGTCAAAGAGAAGAAGAAGAACAAACTCCAGCTTTCTACGCACTATTCTTATTTTATGTGAGAGGCTTCTTTTTCTTTTCTGCGATGTATTGCTTTTGGTAACAAAGATAGTCCTCTATCCCATCTCAAAGTTAGCACACAATCATTACATTGGACCTGTTGTGGGTTTATTTTTTTTTGGGGGGGTAGGGGGTTGTGTGGAATTTTTACTCTGTTACACTAACTGGCAGTGATGTAAGGTCACATGTTGATGTAGATTTTATCTGGACCCAGTATGTTAATAAAGTGATTTAGAAGGAACTGCACATTTTCAAATATTTGAGCCATTCACTATCATATGTGCTTATTAAGCTGTTCAAGGTTAAGTGGGGGAAAAGGCTTTGACAACTGCTTTTCAAGCTGATTTAATTTACAGTCATGTGATAGTTGCTGAGTGATTAATATTTTTAAGTGTTCAGTTCTTTTAAAATCATCTGTATGCTTAGATATTCTACATGATTTTGTTAGAGACAAGTTAATGTTGTCTGTATAGGCTAGCATTTGAAAGTCCCCAGGATGCACAAAGCTGGAGAATGGCAATTGAAGATGCTATTGCTGAAGGACTTGCTGATGACAGTGTGAGTAGTGTTTAGAATGTTTTCATCTTTCAGCTCATACTTTTCATTTCTTTTCTGTGAAGTTCTTTCATGTAAGGCATAAACTTGTGGGGTTTTTTTGTTCAATCACATTTGAGTAACATAAAGAAAGTTTGTAGGTGTGTACATGCGCATGCATAGCACACAATGGCACTGGCAGTGTTAGAACATAATGTCCTGTCACCTAACCAGCTTGAGGATGACTGTTCTCTTGTCATTTTTTTTTCTTTTTCTTTTCCCATCTTTTCATGGCAATCAGGTGCAGCACATTCTCGAGGCATGGTTTGGTCTCACTATGTAAACAATCTCTATCACACGTCATAGGGTCAAGTGATGGAGAACAAGACTTTCTCGAAGCAAAAAGAGTCCCGTGTAATTTCTCTTATTAAACACAACATTCTACTAAAAACCTTCAACATTTTCCACATGAACACACATATAAATAGACGAGATTCAAATTGATCCTACTCTTTACGAGATTCTAAGCAGTTTTATTTTGCCTTTACAATCCCTTTAAGTCTGGGTACTATAACTGCTCTGCATCTTCTAGATAGTGTCCTTCAAATTCTTGAGCATATAGCTGTAGACTGTGCCTTGACATGGCTTTCAAATCTGTTAGCATTTTGATGCAGTGTTTTTATGGCCTGCTGGTGTGTATGGTTCTCTTTTTCTGTCTTTGCCTGTTGATATGTCTTTATGTTTGTTTGCTGATATATGTTTGGTCTGTTTGAATGCATGCTATGAACATTTTGAATCTGTATTTAGATGTTATGTATATGTTTTTATTTGCTAAGAAAGAGTCTGCTGCTTAGTTGGGAAACATTATTCATCTGCCATATTGTTGTTATTAGAATTTGAAGGAAATTTTCTGCTGACAAATTAAAATTGAGCGAAATTCACCACCACTTTGTGACATTATATAAGGACTTATAAAAATCTGTCACCATGATTTGTGTATTAGCACTTACTTATGCTGTTGTCTTTCAGGTACTGGAAAAAGTGTATGAAAATGAGAGTAATCAAATCTGTGCTGACTGCAATGATGATCGTGAGTTCTGTATTTCAGAGTAAAATGATGTTCCAGAAACAAAACTCACTACTAGTAGTATTAATACAAATATACAAAAGCATTTTGTGTCTGTGCACATTGTTCATATGTGTGTGTGTGTAGGGGGGCTGGTGGTTTGCTGGGTGGGTGGGGGTGTGTGCATTCTAATTTCCTGTCATTAATTTGAAGAGAAGTCCTAAATTATTTAAAAAGCAGCTATAATTTCTTCTAAAGATCTTAGGTAATGAACTTTTTTAATACTGTGATAAACCATTTTTTCATTAATTATAAAGTGTATCACTCTTACAGGCTTGATCTTAAGTCAGCATTTTAAAGCTTACTTTTTATCTGCAGATCCACACTGGGCATCCATCAATCTAGGTATTGTTCTGTGCAAGAAATGTGCAGGTCAGTCACATGTCTGCAAAATGATATTTCTTCTATGCTTTAGAGATGGCTTTACATTGTGTTTTGTGTTTGATAAAATTCTTCAGATTAATTTTGCTGTGTTAATTAGACAACATGAAAGATTGGATATCCACAGTAAAAAATGTAGACCTTACAGAAACTGCAAAAATGAACGTCTAATTGAGTGTTGAATTTTTTAGGCATTCATCGAATGTTTGATTCTTCACTATCGAAGATCCGATCTCTTAGGATGGACACAAGAGTATGGACACCAAGTTTGATAGAAGTAAGGAATTAGCAAATTGATTTTGTCTCACCTTCTTCAGTTAATTTATGCTTTTCAGAAACATTGCTCTGTATTTCTTCTTGGTATTTGTTTTTTATTGTTTATTTCTACCTTGGGTTTTGAGAGAGCATTTATTTACCTTATTTATCTTTTCTTTCGACATCATTTATCTGTGCCCCTTATTTTGATGCACTTTTGCTTAACAGAGCTGTTAATAGGTTACTAGTGGGGAGAATATTGATGTGAGCTTATAATACATATACACCTGCATGGTAAATAAAAAAAAATTTTAACTGATAACATCCCAAGAAAAAGTTTTGTCTTTTTCTTAATATATAAGACATTGGCTTTAGTGCAATATTTCTTGGCACCAAACTTAGAGACAGGATTCTCTCTTATTTGTTTGTCAGTTAAGAATGGCACTTTAGAGGAAAAAAGTTTGCCTAGCATTTTCATTATGCCTATAAGAAGAGCACAGACCATATAGTTTCCTATTCGTGCATCTGCTACCCCATGGGAAGTGTTGCATCATTAATTTACCAGAATATTTTTTTCTGGAAGCGGTGATTTCAGTTGTTCTTTCTCTTATTATACATGGTTTATGTGAATAGTCTTTGTTGCAAATGTTAAATACTGCCATTTTAAAAATTGCCAGTCTCTGCTGTCATCTACATTAATGAAAAGTCCTTAGTTTTTCTGTAAATTTACTTCAGTTCATAAAACTCACTGGCATGATTTGCACTAATTGATGTTTCTGTCTTTACCACAGTTGATGAAGGCTGTTGGAAATAGTCATGCCAACCAGCTCTTAGAACATAAGCTTCAGCCTGGCCAGAAACCAACCAAAGATTCATTGCCAGAAGAGAGAAGAAAGTTTGCAGTGTCCAAATATCAGCATCGATCTTTTTGCAACAAACATCCATTGTCCAGTGATAAAAGGAGATTAAATGAGGTGCATTATATATATCTGCGAGCTTTTAGCTTTGTTTCCTGTTTATCATCGGGCACTTTTCATGGATTTTTAAATATCTTTAGTGTCCTATTCTTCTAATTTCATAATTCACATTTTAAGGATTAAAATTATTTAAAGAAGAAATGTGATCTAGAGAACAGTTCTGATGGAAGGCAATAGAGCCAGCTTGGCTTTCATTTAATAGAGCATGAAGATAACAGTGCTGTTTTTGTTGATTGTGTTGCCCAGGCACTGTTACAAGTGGCCAGTACCAGTAACTTGATGGAAGCCGTGCAGATCATTTTCTCAGGAGCAGATGTGAGTTGTTTTACATCTTGTTAAATAAACTTAATCTTGTCAGACATTCCTTTGAATGAATTTAAAATACTTTTTCTTGCCAGCCATTTCTTCTTTGAGTTATGTATTCCTTTTCTTGCAAAACATTCGTGTAGTATATTAGAATTCCTGTTGGTGAGAGGTTGAGAGATTGTGTATATATAAATGTATGAGAAAGGGAATAGAAGTAACAAATCTGTATTTGGAAGGATAGTAGAATAAGCAGAAAGAACAGGATGGCTTAAATATGTTCAGAGGTAGTACATGATGTTCTTGCTCATGAAGTAGCTACCTAAACTCCATGGCACTCATCCCATATGCACATTCAGTACAAGTCCTATTGCAGAGAGAGAGCAAGGCAGGGAAGTAGGGATGAGCATGTTAAAGACATTGTATGGCAATGAGAAAGAACATGTTGATCTGGGGAGTAGAAGGGAGAAGTATGTGGGTGCTTGTGGATATACTTGAATGTTTACACTGATAAAGATACATATGTAAAATAATTATAATCACTTCTGGGTTGGTTGGTTTGATTTAAAAACGCTTGTTAATACAATAGTAACCTCATTGTCCCTGTCCAGGCATAATTCTTTTTCGATTGAATCCAGTTTATACAATGCTTGCAAATTTTTAAAGTTTCTCTTGGTTACAGCCAGTATTCTTTTGAATAAGATAATAAATAGAAACAAAACAGACAAATGAGAGGAAGTCTAGTGGACCAGATGCATATTCCCATGACCTTGGAATCTTCTTTATTTGGTCTTTGTTTCTGCTCCTCTCAGTGCACTAGTTGAATAAATAATCTAGATATTTGATTGTTTCTAGTATAACGGAATAGCAGTTTTGCAAATGTTTTTGTGAGTCAACCTCAAGATTTAAAAATAATAAGAAGGAATGTTATGGTAATTAAATGAATGAAAATAATGTCCATCCTGTAATATTCTAATATTAATAATGAGGTTTTTCTGTTTTATTGCAACAGCCTTAGAATAATAATAACAACAGATTTTTATATTATATTTCCTCACTCAGGTGTAATATATTACACCAGCATAAAACAAAGTAAAATACACAAATATGTAAATAATTATAAGCTCAAAATAAATATAATGCACATAGATAAAATCATATTCGCAAATTTATAGAGACACAACAATGTAACATCAAAGTATAGGAAGAAGATTTGGCAGTCAAGGCAAGGAATAGAATGTTTAAGCACTAAGTAGTATTTTGAATGAACTCCTAGTGGCAACACAGCACATGGCGTAAAGTCCAGGACACATAAAGATCTACCAGATAAATTTAAATCATTTACTTTCTTTTGCGGACTAGTTTCTAGATAATGTATATGTATGAGAATACAGCACAATTGTATTTTGTCACAGATAACCTACACACGTGGAGGAGAAAGGGAAAATGGTAAGTGTAAAAACAGTATAGAAGATTAAAAAAAAACTGATTTTAGGCAACATTACTTAAAGTCTAAATGGTTAAATGCTGAAATGTGAAATTCTTTAAGAAATCCTGAACTGGAGAATTGAAAATAGAATAATTCTTAAAAATGTTGATTGAATTTGTTATCAAATTTTATATCAGTTTTAATGGTGCATTTGTGGCTGTGTGTGTGTAATATATTTCAGCTTACAACATAGCCAAACAACATGGTCAGCGACTATTAATGGTAAGTTCATGCATTTTTTAGTAGTCGTAACTTAATGCAAGTGATAAATGGCTGTAATGATAGCAGTAAATGAGATCATGTTATAGCTCAATCAGTATGAATGAAATCATGCAGTTGAGCTGTAGCTATGAAGATGTTCGCATATGTGGGTACAGACTATAGAAGAGTAAGAGGGTATTTTGTGATTCTCCACTTTATTTTTCAGGAATTTCTGTATCAGAATGGTGGAGATCGTGAGTATTTTCCCCCTTTATTTGATTGAAATAGTATGCTGGTTGAGATTTAAGAACAGTAATTTCTTTATGACAATTTATTATTAATAAAGATTAGCTTTGCTGTTTTAACTAGTTTTTAACTAGTCTGTTTTATTTGGGTGTATATGTTGTTATAAAACATAAAACATTGAGCATAATGATTTTTACACAAATTGCATATATATATATGGCATGTTTTTAAGGGTATAAAAGTTTATAGCAATCAGTGAATCATGGTGAACATATCTACCCATGCCTGCCTCTTGAAATAACTGGTTAAATTTCATGCAGGCCATATTTAAACCTGTGCGCTGTCTTATAAGCGTTGTCTTATAATGTTTCTCCTTGACTTTCCAGGTCTTCCAGGTGAGGAAGAAGCTGCCAATGAAGAGGTAAATGTTGTAGCAAATGTTGTGTGAGAGCAGTTGATGTCCTAATGTATGTGCTGCTCTATGTGATACAGCAGCTGTTGTGCAAAGTATAGTTGAAATCAAGCTGTTGGTTAAGAATAGTAATAGACTAAATCAAGCAGTTGTGTAGAAAACAATTGAGAGTCTAACGTATAGATTAACAGAAGTGCAAAATTATTTTCAAATGACCTGATTTGGTCCATTAGAAAATACCAGTTCCCCAAATCTGAGTAGATAACTGTTGTGTTTACAAGCCTTTGAACATTGCAAATCAGACCACATTTGCTGAAGTAGGATTGCTGTTATGTCAGTACATTATAGATATTGGTTGCATCACTTATTGACACAAATGTCATTAAAACTATGTTTATACCTACCATAAACTCTGATCATAATTTGTTTTCATTTGGGTTAGCCTTTAACTCTGGTAGACTTTCTGAGGCTAGGAAGCCCATAATAAATTTTGCTGACTTTTTTATTTTCCTGTATGCTGGTTAAATGAGTCATCAGGAGATGTTATATTTTTCCTCCAGGGGCGGCTGAGAGAAGATGTGCGATTGCAAGGCTTCCTTTTGAAAACGGGACCAGTGGGCAGAAGTAAGATATTTTTGTGAATAAAAAAGTGACTTTCTTGCGTTTTTAACTAGAACTATCTTCAAATGACAGCTATTTTTCCCATTTTGCATTAATTGATATATTTAGCATAAATGAGTTCTGAATTTCAAAAATATTGAAAGAACCTAATGTTAATTTTCCAGGTTAAGAAAGACAGATATTGTGTCAGAATTAATCTGGAATGTTTGGTTTTTCAGCCTTTGATACAAGATGGTGTGTACTGGAACATGGAGCACTGACGTATTACTTAAATGACAAGGTGAGATTGACAATATTACCTGTCACATGATGCTTAAAAGCTTCTTGAACAGAAGCAATATTATTTAATGCAGAGCAGAACAGTATAAACTAGTATACGGTAAATAAACTCTTGAAAAAGTGAGCTCTTTGGTCTGTAACAGTTGGCAAAGGTATAGTCCAGAACAATGCACTGTGTGAAGAATAGTTCTCTGTGATTTTGTGGGGTACAAATAACTTGGAAGGTAAAGGTGTGAACAAATATGCCTTGTCCTACTCAGACTGCTGTACTTAGACTACAGAAGCTGTTGTTTTTGTCTTCTATATGCACCCTTCTTTATATAACATAACTGATGTAAACTTTCCTGACAGAGCACTACAGCAAAGGACTCTATAGACAGAAAGAACATTTTGTGTCTCCAAGAAGTGGTCTCAGATAGGTAAGTTATTGCACATGTACGTTTAATATTTTTAAGTAAGTAGGAACATTATTCAGTTTATGTGAATTAGGTTGCCTTAATTCTTTTGAGCAGGGACACATACCTATTCACCAACCCACAAATACCCACAGGCGCATGCATGCATGAACACAAGTGCAGGACGAAGACAATGAAGAATTTCCGTATCACCATATCCCAAAACTATGGATGGTGTGTGTGTGTTGACATACACAGATCCAGAACATAAAATACTGGAAAGATGTTATGAGCAAGTAAAGTCAGTGGTCAGGATATGAGAAACAAAAATGCAGCTAGGTGGAGATGGCACAGATATCAGTGTACACATTGTTTTGGCCATGATTTACAGAATTAAGTTTTAACACATTGCTATCCACCATAAGAAAATGTAGAAATTAGATTTTAGGGTGTATGATTGATATATCATATGTTTCTTCACTTTCATTTATATCCATTTGGTCTCTCCGTGGCTTCATATGTGTTACCAATATAAATTGTGAACAGAACAGAGAGTGTTTTTGAAATCAGCACTACCAAGGGAAACAACCGCATCTACCTGTTTGCAGCAGAAAATCCATCGGAGAGAGGCATTTGGATGAGAGCTATCAGCAAGGTAATAACCCAAGGGAGACAAATTTTCGACATAATTATTTAAAAAGTGTAGAAATGGCCAGCCATCATTCTTTCCTCCCATTATTTTGAAAAATCTGTTGAAGGTCTTTAGTCTTCACTAGTCTTCATGTTTCAGATTTCAAGTCTTTTAGTTGATATAATCTGAGTTCAATCTGTTTTTTAAAACAATTTTTTTTCCCATCTGATGAGTAGAATTAGGTGCAGTTAATCAAGGTTTTAATTTTTATGCTGGGGTGTATGGCAGATAAATAGTTCATGTTTATCATCTTTGGAACTGACAAATTTCCTTAAAATATCCTGAACTTAGCATAAAAATGAATTATTTAATGTTCTAGGCAAATACATTTGTTTGCGCAATGGAGGTAGTAATTATTAATGATTCAGGTTGCAAATTCTGGTAAGCTGTCATAGCTTCTAATTTTGTTTGTTTTGCATTCTTGTACTATGCATGTATTCATTTTCATAAAATCGAGATGATTACTGGTGTAACATATCAGATAATAACTGAAAGCACAATTAAACACAAATATTTGGAATATCAGATTTTGCCAGTTGCTACAGTCTTTTTGTATGTCATTTAGCTCATTGCACCAGTTGCCATCATGGAGCATGTTGGCATGATGGATTTCAGTCTTGCCTCTCTGGTCTTCATGAGAGAATCCGTATCAGAGGTTTGTATTTAACATATAATCACACGCACATGTGCACATGTGCCCATATACATCCATACACTTATACATATTTACCCAATCTCATAGCTTAACACAAGATTGTTAAAATATGTCCGTTGTGAAGTCGTAGTGCATATGGATAAAAATCAACAAATTGATCTGAGCTGGCAGAAAAGAAAGCATAATGATAATTGTTCCCAACTTTTTTATGTATACATGACAACATGACTTATTATGTTAGTGTATTCTTGCAGTATATAATGTGCTACTTTTTGCAGGACTGGCAGCCAACATGGGTCATGCTCAGCTGGCGCCTTCTGTACTTCTTGAACAAGGTATCTTAAAGCTGTAGGCACAATGTGTTAAGCCCAAACTATATTACAGACCACAGATTTCATAACGAGTCTGAACTTCCTTGTTAAGGATTAATGATGAAATAAAAACAGCCAGAAATTCTGTCCAAGTCACTTTTTTTTATATTTCACAATACAGTAGTGCTTTATTCACTCCAAGGAAGCAGTTGAAATGGCTTATTAAAAAAACTTCAAGTGGGTTTTAAAAAAAAATGCTAACTAAAAGCCCCATGAAAATTAGAATGTTAACAAAATGTGATACAAGCTAGTTGGATTGAAAACATATTTTGCATGCCTTCCCACACACATGCACAACTCCATTCTTCTACAAGCACATGTATGCTAGCAATGTACTTATTAGATTTGATATTGCTGCAGTTGCTTAGATTTTTATTGTTCATTATTAGTTGTTTACTGGGAGAAAATGACATGTGAATGTTTTTGGACTTTTGCAGGACTTGAAGCTGGACAATGTAGACCTGAGAAAGGCCAGTCATATAAGTAGGTACAAGTGACTATTGGTCAGTCATAGTGTTAGTGACCTTTGGTTGGGTATATATTTTACTGTATGTAGTTGCAGATATGCATGCTACATCCTCTGCATGCATATTATCTGAAATGATTCATATAGAAAAGATCAATTTTGTTGGTATATGTGACTGCTGACAATAACATCATGTAGATCTCTTTTGAGATCCTGTCTGCAACTGTTCACAGAGATGCAGGACCCTCAGAGTGGCAGCTGCCCCCTATGCCCTGAAAAGGCTGGTTGTCTAGTGCTGGGCAATCCAGGAAAGTGAGTTGTTATGCATTATTTTTGTAATCTCTTTTTTCTTATTTTAATTATGTCAAAAATTTAAATTATTAAAAACTAATGTTCAGTTCTTCTTACCTTTAAAAATTTGGTAAATGGCAGCTCAAAGGAGCTAACCTTTTTAAAATTTTGAGAAACTAATGTCATTTACAGTATTTTACCAGAAATGACTTGCCATACAGAATGTGCAAGATTTACAAAAAAGAGTTGTTAATGGTCACCATGAGAACCCATGTTTAAATGGTCTTTAAACTCTATTACATGTCTGAATAGTGCCTGGCCTTTGAGATTTGATCAGCTGTTTCTAATACTTTCAGAAAATCATCTCTATTAATCCACCTGCAGAGTTTCATAACTTATTTGAATATAAACCCTACATTCATTGGCTACTTCTAATTGTAGACCAGTCAAATCCTAAGTTTATTGAATATTTCTGCATGTAAATCAGCTTATCATTGTTTGTCAGGACTCTGTATATCCAGGCTCATCTTTCTAGAGATACTAATCGCATCTTTGATGCTGTGTCTGCTGCAATAAAGGTGAAGTAAAACCATTTGCTGTCATTTAAAAAAATGTGTTTATTTCTAGACTTTTAGAATAACACACTAAATCCTAGTTTTATTGGAGTAAACATAAGCTTCATTCTCTGGATTTATTTTACACTGTGCAACTGTTGCATAAATGCATGCATAGAAAATCTTGGATTATCAGATCAAACCCTAACCACCCTGCATTTGTTTAATAGATAGACCTAAAGTTAATGGGACAAGAAACCTTTTCTCTTTTTTTTTTTTTAATTTTTTTTTTTTTTTGATGCTGTGAATAGAATCAAAATAGTGACTCAAGCCATTTTTGACATTGTATAACTGAACTAGAAATTGTTCATAGTAATTCATTTATTGTTTAAGGCATCATTTCAGCTATTACATTTAACAGGGCTTATGAGTTGTTTAGGTGATTTGTTGATGGATATTATTTTGAATTGATGAATTATTTGCTGGTTTGGTGCAATATAGAAAGAGTAGTCCACAGGAAACTTTGATGTTATTGTGTGATTTCCAGCTGAGTGGAATGTCTCTGCTGGAGCAACAGCTGACTCCTGACAACATTCCTGTAATCGTTGACAAATGTCTGAACCAGATCTATGGCAGAGGTAAAAACCAAACTTTTTTTTAAATTATTATTATTCAGAAACCTATATAAATGCAAATCTGAATAATAAATTCAGATCAAGTAAATATAATTTATACTACATTTAAAAAATAAACACAGCTTTTAAATCTTTTGAAAGTGTATATTTGCAGAAAATTGTTTTTTTCACATTTACTTATAAATTTATAGGGAGGATATATTTGAAAAGTGTGGGTATAGGCAGAAAAAAATTGACTATAAAGCAAACAGAGCAAAAAGAGTCAATATTATTTCAGATATATATCTATCACAAATTGTGCTTTTAACATGTTTTCTTCTTTTGGGTTTACTGTGTAAATCCATATTGAAATTGGTAACTCACACAGCACCATATGAAAGCTAGCATTTATTAAATGTTATTTAGTGTTCATGCTAAGTATCCCTGTAGAAGAACAATTGCTAATTGTCTTACAGCAGTTTTATTCTTTAACCCACTGTGTTTTTGCTGTATGAATGTACCTATGTGGAACATTCTAGCTTTCACAGAAAGTGGCAAAACACAGGGAAAGACAGAAGGAGATTTATATTATATAGTAAAAACATGAACTTGTAGAATTTGGCTTTAATTTTTTTTCAATAGGACAGTATGAGGAGGGAGTCTACAGAAAGAGTGCTACACAGTCGCGGGTCATTCAGCTGTTGGACGACCTTAGAAAAGGTAAAAATGCATAGCATATAATACTACGCCAAGAATCATTAGTGTTGTTCTGGGGATTTGCAACTGTGCTTTTTCTTGTACTTATCCAAAAAAAAAATCAGTTTATACAAGCTAGCACAAGTCTACTCATTTGTCCCTTGACTGGGACAAGTCACTTGGGGAGCATATGGATAGACATGGCAGTTCATGCCTGTTTTGCAAGATAATGAGTAGGTCCTGCACAGAACAACCAGTCCACTCCTTCACACCTGTTTTTCCACAGCCAGTTTTTCCTCTCACCATTGTGGGATTGACCACCCTCAAGGTACCTTGAAAGGCAGTCTTTGACAAAGTGTCATGTTGGGTCACATGGTCAGTCCAGACCACCTTACACCACTTGACTGTTGCAAGTAGGGGTTGTTCCTACTGTTCCTGTAGTAGACTGTTCCTGATGTCCCTTAAGTGTGGTGACTGTGCTTTTACAGTCATTTGTTTTATGTTCCCTCTCTATGCCATCTTGTAAAGTGTAGGTTGCAAATAGGCCTTGTACTGATGGAAATGGAAGAGTGATGGTCTTGGAGGGTTTCACGCATAACATTCTCCAGAAAAATGTTGAACAGTACAGGGGATGGGAACACCTTTAATAAACACTTACTATCAGGTGAAAGAAAGCTCCCATTTGGTTATTCATCAGTTTTGTGCTTGCTGAGCTCATGGATTTTTTTATACAGCCCTTTGATGATTTGGATGAGACCCTTGAATTTTCTTCATCAGACTATGTGCCAGAATCTGTTGAAAGCCTTTTTAAAGTCCATGAAGTTGTGAGAGAAGTCCTGCTGATGCTGCAGATGCTACTCTATCAGGATGTGACAGTTAAAAGTTAAAAGTCAACTGTGTTCCTACCCGATCTAAAGCCTACATGTTCTTCTGCTAACAATTCCTAAGAAGTGGGGCTGATGCGGTTACTTTCAGCATGATTTTGCTTGGGTGGCTAATTAGCCTCATTGTCCTGTAGTTCTGGGACTGTTTTGCTGTTTTTCTGGGGTTTTTTTCCAGTGGCTGTCAATACAAAATGCATTACTGTGACAAAAGAATAGCTTTTCATAAGTACAGCTGGATAGTTTAACGCCAGCAAAAAAGTAGTACAATAATTAGGAAAATGTGACATTCTGTAGAGCACAGGCAGTCTTAGCATTTTGATGAAATTTGTTGTAGATGCAAGAGGAGTACGACTAGATGACAGTGACATCCATGAAATTGCCAGTTGCCTTAAGCGATTTCTTCGTGAGCTTGAAGATTCACTTTTTACACGCCAGCTTTACAACGAGTGGATCCATACTTCTCGTATGTACCATACTTTTTCCATTCTTTCGATTTCTGCTTTCACCTGTCTCCATGCTGACATTTATTTGCATTCATCTGTGACACCAAGAGGCATGCTTTTCTTGGAAACATGAAAGAAAAAGAAAAAAAAAGTATTCATCTCTTATGTATCACCTTCTTTCTGCATCATCTTAATTTTTTTTAAATGTACTTTATTCAAGAAATCTGTACAGTAGATCTGTTTGTTTTCTGAGATTGGAGTGCTAATATTGATGAAATCTCAAATTTAGACATTAGAACTGTAAGAGAACCTAGTAAATCATTTTTATTATTACCTCCCCTTTCACAAACTCCCCCCTACATTTTTCTTCTTCAACCTGTTCCCAGTAGGACAGTTTATAATAAAAATAATAACAGTTGAATTTATAAAGTGAAATTCTGTGAGTGTTAAGTCGTAAATGGCTTTATTTGTTGGTTTTTGCAGAAATAACAGACCACCAAAATAAGTTCCTCTGGTACCGCTACTTGTTAGAAAAACTGCCTTTAGTCAACTACAGCACATTGAAGTGCATTGTTACCCACATATGGAAGTGAGTTTCATTCTTCCACATTCACTTATATTTTATCTTTCATTTAAAAATATTAGGTGCTGTCATCAGTGAGAAAATGGAACACATGAATATTATTGAATAAACTGAATATCTTTTTTCTCAAAAGCGCTTCAATAAACTTTCACACTCAAGTTTGACCTGATATATTATACCAAGTCTGGCCTTTGCTACATTTCATTTGACTGAAAAGTCTGAAATGGTTGACTCTTTGCTACAGAATGTCATTAATGGAGGCTGCCAACAAGATGTCTGTTGAGGCGCTGGTGACTTGCTTTGCTCCAACACTCATGCGAACTGAACATGATGTGGTGAGTTAGTATTAAGTCTTATGAAAATTTTACTGTTGTCAAAAAGACAAAGCAAAAGGGTGAGGCAGTTGTCAAAGCTATCCTGTGACACAACTTCAGGCAAAAGAAGAAGAGGCAGATAGAGAAAGAATTAAAATTAAAAAATTGGATAGGATGCTATTTACCATCTTTTGAAGGCCAGTTCAGGATCATGAAGTCTGAGAGAAATTGTCAGAAATTCATAAGGGATGACTCAGCAACCCACTTGGGGCTTATGAGGTAGATGATATATACATACAAAGGTTTTATTTACTTTTCTGAGGAATTTAGCTTTTGATAATATGATTAAAAAAGTTGTTTTTGCTTTCAAGCGCAGTAACACAGTCAGCAGGTGTGTATGCAGGAGTGTGTGATTGTGTGACCTGATTGTTCTGCATGTTCTCACTGTGATGTTTGTGACAACTCAGGGAGCCAATAACCCAGCCAATGAGATTACTGTTCTCCTTGACATTGTCTCCCAGCGTGACTACCTCTTCCAGGTGAGGTTACGTTATGCTTAAAATAGAACGTCGTGCTTTGGTTCATAAAGATTATTGCAAGCAAAGTAAACTGTCAGATAGTTTATACAGAATTCTACTCAGCCTTTAACTCATCATGTGGTTACTCATTTGATGTAAATTGTCTCCTGTATACCTCTTAAAGTGGAAAAAATAAAATATCTTCTTTCTGATTTGGGGGAATTTACTGTGAATATGTATTTATCACATGTTCTATGTGTGTGTGTGTGTGTGTGTGTTAGCATATATTTTATTGTGCTTTTTTTTTAGATTTGATAAATAAGTAAGTTAGACAATTTTTGTTCTTTTAAAAATCTGCTATACCAAGTTTTGAGATTAAGAATTAATTGTCCTAGAGGTAGTGTGAATTCTGATGCTTAAAACTGTTTGGTAATAAATCAAAATGAAAAAGATTTACTCCTTCACCTGCATGCAGATAGCACAACATGAACGGGATCAGGAAGCTACAATACAGGCATATGCACAGCGCATTATAGAAGCACAGCAGGTGTCTCGAAATGTGAGTTTTGTTGCCTAATCAATTTTACCTGATTTAGCATTCTACCGTTGCCCCATTCTGTGATGTCCTATTGATAACTGATGAATCTGACACCTTTTTCCCTCCACATTTGCATTTTATTCTCAATATAGATTGACACCTTTAATTTTATGGCTGCTCAATCTTCATGTTGTATTCTTTTGGTATGTTATACCAAAATTTTCATATTTTTTTGAGAATATCAGCTTACAGTATGCTATTGTTTCACTGCATACATTGTTTTATATTTATATATATTTTGTATATATTGTTTTACTTTTTTTGTCTTTATGGTGTCCTTTGTTCTGCTTGGGTTGTGACTGAACACACTGGCCCTGCTTACTTGAGGGGAAAGTTCATTACATTATCATTAGTAGTATAGTCAGAGAGCTTAGCTCTCTGGTATAGTCATCATCATGATGATTATCTAATGATACTGTTATTGCCACTATTTTGTCTCCTGCTCTGTGTTTGTGTGTGTGTGTAGATTTGCAAGATGGATGTTCTTGTATGTTGATGACTTTTATTAAGTCCTTTGTTCAGCAATGTAATGCTTTCTTCCTTTTGCAGTCCCAACCATCAGGGCAGTTGCTGATGGCTATATCTATGTATACGTACAATGGGGAATGTGAAATGGTCAATGTGAGTGACATTGTGAAATCACATGGCATTTTCATTCAGTGCAAAGTAACTACTAAATGCCAGAATGGTTGTGTTAGATACATGTTAAAATGTTCCTGCAGTAGACAACTCAGGATAATACTGTACAGTGTGTCAAAGTATATCTTATAATACTCATTTTCATTTCAACTATTAGTGAAAAATAATTGTTAAAATAGTTTACAATTTCTTTAGAATTTCCACTTCTGTGTTGCAAAGAAAACTGCTTTAAAATAAACAGTCACACCAATTGTGTATTTTTGCAGACTACTCCAGGCACATCTGCCAAAGATGTAGTGGACTACATTATTAGAAAGCGCAATCTGGCAAATTCCTTTGTCCTGAATGAAATTCTATTCAAAGGGGCCCTTGGTAGGTGTATTAGATTGTTGGCACCCATTTGGCAGTTCATGTTGACAGTTTTTCCCCCTCCTTTGTCTGCCTTTCTGTCTGCCCTTTATTGTGTGCATATGTGCATCAGCATGCATATTTTTAGGCTTTGTTCAGTGTATATATGTATGCGTGGGTATCCATGCTTTTATGGCTGTTGATAGTGTGTATATGTATGTACAAGTGTTCATAATTTTATATCCTTGTTCATAGTGTATGTGTGGGCATGCTTATTTATATGTCCTTATTCAAAATGTGTGGGTGTACATGTATGCATGCATGTTTTTGTGGATGCTTGTGTGCTTCAGGTTCTTGGCTCCGTGCCATCCATATCTGCATTTTGTGAAGAAACTTTATAGAATTGTTAGCTTTGGCTATTATTTCTGTGTGAAGTATTTTTTTTTCTTTAATGTGTTTCAATTCAACTATTGCTTAGCATAGACTTTCTCTTTTGTGCTAGTGCGTCCCTTATTTCCAAAAGATAACATCTTGATGACTACTGGACGTTGGGGAGACTGGGATGAGTCTGTACGGACGGGAGAGAATGTATGTCTTTGTCTCACGAACACAGAACTGTTGGAGAAACTTCATGATCATGTAAGTCTGCTGTCTGCATTCTCTTAAACAAGCTTTAATTGCTTGATTTAAGAAATATATGGACTCAGTTACTTTGATGTTAGATACATGATCATTATCATCATAGCTGCAAATGGTTAAATGAGGATTATGACCGTTGTTAAATTAGGTATTGGCACACAAAAGTAATTTTTTAAAAATGAGTAATTTTTTAATGGTCACATGAAAGTACAAGAAAATATAAGAAAAACCAAACAAAAACTGAGTCTCTATTAGTTTTGGAGATATTGCTATTTGAAGTTTGTGATTTGCGTCACAGCTATACTTTATTTTGGACCACGTTTGAAGCTCTCATATATAGCATCATGAAATCTTAGAAGTCTCCAAGTACTTTGTATGAGAAGTTACCAACACTGACTTTCTACTCAAGTGACTGACTAATTTGCACAAAGACATACTGGAAAAAAATACATCCAAACAGTTTTGGGTTTGATCATATTTTAAGTACTCCATTTCAAAACTAATTTATTAAATACACCTGAAACATATTTCAGAGTAGCCACTATATTCTATTGTTCTAATCTTTTTCTACAAGCCTGAAAGGTGAGATAGAGCTTCCAATATTTAAAAAATCATCAATTTTTCAGGTGGAAAAATGAAACATTTTAGGGGCAACGAACTTAAAAAAGCTGTAATTTCTAATCTATTGGACGGATTTTGTTCAAATTTAAAAACATGTATCTTTTAATCTAATTTAACTAGTATTAATTAGTATAATACTATTAATTTCTTATGGCTTATTTTAACAGTTCAACTTCCAGCTAAAATGTATCACTAATGTTAAGATACTATTGATATATAACAATCAGTAAATCATCAATTTTTTGTTTGTTTGTTTAAATAGTTAAATCACGGGTACCATTTATCCTGACAACATACACATTATTCTTCCAGTCACTTAAACCAAAGGCATACTCTGAACAAATGAATAACAGTTGTTCTTTATTGTTATTCAAAAGTGATATTTCAGTTACTGATAGTTCATAAAATACTTTGAATTGAAAACGAGCTATTTTTGTGCGATTGCCGATTTTCCACCAGTGGGAAGGCATGTGTGCCGGTACCTAGTTAACTTATTGTCTTTAGACTCTGTCTTCATCTGTTTTTGTGCCTGAATGCAAGCATGAGGACATGAATAAATAAACTTTTTCTAATGTTTTTGTTGATCCTTCAATTAGTCAGGCTGGGTAAAGCCTTCATGGACTGCATAACTCTAGATGCCCATATTCCTTTGTCTGATGCAGCTTGACACCTCTCGAGCACTGTTTGGTGAACTTAAATATGCTGACTCTAGGTCAAAGAAAAAGTTTAAGAAGACCACTACAGAGTTCAAACAGTGCATGCTTACCTTTTACAAAGACTCTAAGGTAAGTATGGACGTGTTCTACTGATTCCTGGTAGTAACATTTGAAATAATCAGTTGTACATCAGTTGATCACAAGGAGAGCACAAGCTGTTGGCATGCTAAACGTGTGTTCGGTATTTATAAAATTAAATAACAGTCATTTTATTAAAGATGAAATGCAGAAAAATGTGCACAAAAAAGATGCATTTACCTGGTTGTTAAACCTGCAGAAGGATTTTTAAATGTGATTTAATGTATGTATGCGCTGTGTGCACATGTTGGCATTTATATGAGCAGGCAAATCCATTTGTGTATAATCTGCATTAATTTGAATGTGCAGGCTAAAAGCCCACTGTGTTCTTGGAAGATAGAAGACCTAACCATTTACATGGGTGTCAACGCCAGCCGTGAACCCCCAACTAGGTGAGTAACATCTGTTGGCCCATGGTTTATGCTTGTTGAACCTTGTGAGAAATAAAAGTGAAAAATGTACTTATTTTATCATTTGCATCATACAATGTGAACAGCAATCCTTATATGTAAACTCACAAAAATAAAAAAAAAACCTTACATTCAAAAAGCTTAATCTTAAAAAAACAAAAACAGACTCACCTAAACAAATTTTCAATTAATAGATTATGCTCTTCCAATACGTCTGGTCAGGCGTTCACAAATTGACCAGTCAGGAAACACGGAAAACTCAGATTCCCCAACCTCGTCAAGGGGCAGACTACCCCAAAATCAAACAGCAGCAAAAGTCATTCATGGCCTCAGTCCTAACGTTCACAATTTATACACATGGAGTATCTCAGTGATGGCCTTACATCAGCGGAAAATTGGCTGTCACCCACACACTATCAACGTAACTCTAATTACTTTCCATTCGCCCACCTTTTCCTGTTTCCCATTCCCTTCCCATCTAAATGTTAAAAAAGCCGGTTTATGACAACACCTAGAACTTATTTTTGTATTTTTTCATTATTCTTTCAGGTTTGGATTCACTTTCCTTGTGAACAGCCGAGAAGATAAGGGAAAGTAAGAGGCTGTTTAAGTTTTTCTGGTCACAGGCATAAGAAATTTAATTTTAACTCGAAGAAATTTTATTTTTTTGTTCTACAGATGTGATTAAATAAACTGCTAAACTGTGAAATTTCAGTAACATCATGGAAGCTTTTCATGATTTTTATGGCATTAGGAATTTTTAAGCTTTGTATTTTGTTATACAGGAATGTTTGGCTGTCTAAATGTTACCTAATGGTTATTGTATATTCAGGAACCATCACTTTGGTCATTGTGTGTGCTTGGATACAGAAGAAGAGATGTGCAGATGGGTTGCTGCCCTCCTCCTTGCACAGGTAAAGACCATCGCTATTTGTTTTGTTTTCAGCCTTGGGTTTGCATCCTCAACTGATTTTAACATAGCTTTATGAAGCAGGAGCCAGATTACTATTGATATAGTGTTACAGATGCTTTTAACTTAATTGCTGTTAGTCTTCTATCTACGTTTGTTTAGTTGATCTCAGATTTTTTTTCTTTCAGAATCCGGAAGGATTGTTGGCTTGGAATAGATGAGCACAGAATGAAGTGCTTTTATCTCTGAATTATTCCAGAATAATATTGGTATGTGTGAACTATACTTAGAAAATGTAAAGATTTGCATGACCAAACAGATTCATGGAATAAGATTGTCAGTGCAATTAGAAGTGAACAATTTAACTAAACAAAGCTACATTATTCTCTGCATAATTGATTTCTATGTTAGTGAAGGTAAATGACCACAAATGGCTAATGCAAACCATGTGCTGGCACCAGTATAGAGACAAAATCAGAACGACTAGACAGAAGAGTCTTAGTCTATAAGCATTGGTATAAGCCTGATATCAGGCCTCTACTGGGTGACCTTTTAACAAGGCCTGTTGCTGTCTAGGCAGCTGAGGGTGTTTACTCTTGTAGGTCAAGCTGTTTTGTGGTAACTAACAGAATCCCTAAAATCAGACTTAGTTTCGTCTCAATTACAGAGAATAATTAGTCACATAGTTTTCTAAGATCATTCTAAGATCATTTCAAGATCTTATCAAACCTGCTGCTCTTCCGAACTTTGAGTTGGTATCCTGAAGTCTGATTTACTGAGATGTGTAAGTTTTTAATGTTCTGAAGGTAATACATTTTTACAAAAGCAGAGACAGTTCAGTACATCTTGTTATGTGTTTGTGAAAGAGGATTTATTTGGCTGCAGTGCAGCATCATGGTGCATTGAACGACAGTGTCATGAGGACACACATGGATGCCAGTTACACTGAAAACAGACTTTTTACCAGTGTTTCACAGAAAGTATTATATTTGAAAAAAAAGTATTGAAGAATTGTTTACAGATGTTTTTGCAGTTTATAGATTAACATTTTTGACACTTTATGAAATGTGATTCATTTCTCTGCTTATAGTGAAGTAGAATATCATGTTTCTTTGGAACTTGTTTTAAACTTCTGTGTCTGTGATGAAGCAGTTTACAGTCATAGCAACATTCTGGCTGTGTTTACTTAAGCCACCTGTTGACCTCTACCACTTCAAGTTTTCATTTCATTGATCTTTATAATAATAAACTGGTATTTTATTATTTTCCTTCTTATTACATTTTGCCACAAAGAAGAAACATGCCAAGATCTTCCTACCTACTACCGTTCTCCCTATGGTTATTGTGGCAAGCAGAAAGTGGAGTTATAATTCTAAATTTGCAACTGAAAGACTGTTACTCCAGCTTACTATCTGTCATGTATTAGTCATCTTTTCAGGTTTAAAAGAATTACATTATTTTATTTTGTGGACCAATGTAAATGCAATTTCTCTCATTGCTGCCTGTTAGGGTCATGAATGTAAAACATGCTGATTGATGCAATGCTTTTTGTCAGCTTTGATTACCTGTTAGTAGTGTAAATAAGCAGTTTTCACCATTCACAAGGTCCTGTCTTCACTTCTGTAGAGAGAAAATATTCATCCTTTAGACACCAAGTTTGTACCTGTTGCACATAAATATGTCTTACCAGTGTAGATCACTGACCTTGAATCTGTATATATCTGTACAATTTAATTTTAGCATTGTAAAATTAAGAGATATTTCCTCACCAAGAATAGGTGAAAAGGCATTCTTTGTATATACGAGTTTTAAGTCTTCTGCTCAGAGGTCACCATGTTTAAGTAGCATAATGAATTTTTAAAAAAAGTGTGCACAGTTGATACATGCAGGTAGGCAGCAGGACATCTCTAAAATCAGATTTGCTTAGATCTAAATCACCGAGGCTAAAATTATACAATATGTATATTTTCTGGAGAGCAATAAGAATTTTGTAAACTTGTGTTTGCCATTGGGTGTTTAAAACTAATGTGCTTTAATTTCTTGAGATGCCCTCAGGTGATTGATGCTCTTGTCTTCTAACTGCTTAAAAAAGAAACAGTTGACATCGTGCATACCAAGCAATTTTAATAGATGTTTAGTTTGTGCTACCAAATTATAATTCTTACATTTCCCATAGTGTGAATCTTAATTGTACATTAAGGGTAAAAAGAAGAATATTGGCAGAGGTATCATATAATTTCCTTCATCAAATCCTGAAACCAAAGCATGAATTAGCATCCTTATGAAACCAGTGCTTTAATATTTTGGTTTAGTTTAGGCACCAAAGAATTCTGGAGTGTTTGTTAAGACTGCATCAAAAACTGAACATGATTACTGCCATTATTAGCGTTGCATAGCAATGTCTAATCTTATGCTTAATGATCTGTTTATACATCACAAGTCAAGAGAAAAATGATCTTTAGAACATATCTGGACATATCTTTCAAATTAAACTTCTTTAAAAAAATTAACTTATAAATTAATAGTGCATTGTGGTGTGATATATGTACTCTCGAACAAATATTTAAACTTCAGTTTTACATAATGTAACACAGTACTTTAAAAAAAAATTTTATTACTTTCAAAAACTGCTGGAAAATGTTATTTGTAGAAAAGTTTTACTTCATTAATTAGTGATATAAGCACTTTTATTGTCATCTCTGTAGATCTGAGGAGCTCTGAAAACTGTCTGCATATTTCAGTCTTAATGAGCAGGGATTTAACTGAGCTATTTCTTGATTTATTTGATGTGCAATGCTCAGTTTTTGAGCTTTTTATTTTGGATTATAAAAGAAAATTCTTTGAATGTGCATTTGAGTAAAGTTGTGAAAATGTTAACTGTACATTTAATGAATGATATGTCATTCTTTTATATTTTCTTCAGATATTTACATAGATTAATTAATCTGAGTAGTAATTCATTAGAAGGCTGTTTCCATTACGGTGCTTTCATTTGTTTTACTTTACCATCATCTTCCACAATTTATGATTTTTTTTTTTATGGAAATGAGTGTCATTGAAAGGTGTACATATGTCATTAACATGGTATGATTCTTAGAACACTGTCAACAAACCTTACTGAAAACAACTATTAATTTTATTTCTTTTTCTTGCCAAAAAAGATTGACTTGGAAAATATAGTCATAACAAATGAAGTTGTATAGCATGAGAGAATATTTGGTGTTTTTAGTCAAACAAGTCTGTAATTTTTATATTTTTATTAAAATGTTAACTTTCTGCTATTCAGCCCTCTCAGTATGATGAGCCACAAACATGTCATGGCTCTGCCCATATGACTCAAGAAAAGCAAACTAAATTTTCTTGGATTATTGCTGTCACCAGAGTGAAAGAAGCAATTTTCATTACTTTTATTGCAAGTTCAAGTTTTCTCCATTCCAATAATTATAGGTTTCTTGGTCTAATGTTTACCTGAGAGCAGCAAAGTATAAAAACAAACATCACCTCCTGATGTCTTTGCAATTGTTTTATTACGTTATTATATTTTTATGCCGTGCTAAGAGGGTTAATAGATTAACAATATATTTAGACAACGCCATTTATGCCTTCTTTCATGTGTAGTGTCAGCTAGAACAGTGGTTCTCAAAGTTTTTCAGACCGCGGACCACTTTACTTAAGTAAAAGCTATGGCGGACCACCAAGGCCTAACTAAAAAAATATGGCGGACCACTAAGGCCTAAAAATCAGTCTGTACTATGAATTTCAAATTTATATTGCAGAATGATCCAGAGCTAGAAGACCTGTTGTGTTGCTGCTCACCAATAACTGCCTTAAGAAGTTGATGATGAGGAAGCCATATAAGAAAACTATCAGACTGTGTTATTGAAACAAAAATTCATGCAAATATCCTGAAATGCTTTTTGTCTTTTGGGCTGATAGTGGGGAATGATTTCTGCCTAAATATGTCTTGAAAATAGGGAATCTACACTATTCTGGGCCATTGACATTGTTGCTCGCTTTGACCATCAGCTACACATTTCACTTCATGGGAAAGGTCATTTGGAGCAAATGCTTGGAAACCACTTTGTGTGTGTGTGTACAGTCTTATATATTTCACGCGCTGGATATGATGGGGGAAGTGGGGAGGAATGGACAGATGCTCACACCGCAGAATGCTGAACTTCTTTTATGTTTTAAAATAGATCACTGGTAGCCAAATTACACTAATTAAGACTTGTTTTTATTTGCTAAATATTGTTTTTGGTGATGGTTTTGTTTTAACAAACGCAGCAGCTAGAGACTTTGGTGTTTTTCTTGTTTGTTTGCTATGTTTGCTGTTTGGTTTTGTAGTTTTGGTTTAAATACTAAATTATTATGAGAAGAAAGCTCACTAGTCTTACATTTAACGATGTCTTGACAGTAATGAGTTAAATTCAACAGTAAAAGAAATTAGTAAGAGAGGAACATTACTGCATCATGGTGAGACATGTGACTAATAGAGATTATGATTGATGATACAAACTGTTCTTTGTTTTGAAGTTCTGACTGATGTGCTTCTGTATCAGGCAGAATGTGAAAGCAGCTTTTGGTAGTGCAAGCTAAAGATTTATGAGAGATTTTAGACTGAGACTGAGAGAGTCGATGAAGTCTATGAGAGATATCAGATATATGTGTTAAACTGATAAAGTGAGGAGAACTGCTAGACACAATCACGGTCTCAACTTGTCTTCTTGGCACCATACATGCAGCACAAATGTTAGGGAAGAATTGAGGAGCTCAACATGAAGATGAGATATAATCCACAACTAGGAATGACATAAAAAGGAAAGTCTTTCTGCCACAAAGTAGGGCCAGAGGTGAGATCAGTGAGATATAGAGAGGCAAGATAAAGGAGTTGAGATTCTCCAGCGCTTTCAAACTTACTTTGGTTTTCCACATCTGACAATACAAGCTGCTCAGTCAAAGGAAAGTCAAGTGTGCAAAAATGTGTAAATTAATATGACATTCTTTTTGGATAGAACCACAACCACATTTGCTTCTCTTGTGTCGTAGGTGCTTATGCCCCTACATGCATGCAAGCAGATATACAAGTGTTTAATGCACACACATGACCTTTTGTAGTACATGTGTACATTTTACATGCATGGGTTGTGTATATCTGTACATGTGCATGCTTATATGTAGATGTGTGGGCGTGCACATAAAAACCACAAAAGAGAGAAAATCATTTGTCATTCCACATAACATATATAAACCACCTAAATGGTATCCATACCAGCCTTATTTTATTCTGCTTAAATATTTAAATAATCCATTAAACTTGTTAGCTCACAAATGGTTAAATGTTTTAATATAATAGATTCGTGTCTGATATGCTATTTACTGACAGTGAATGTGGAAGATGAGAGTGTAGAACCGATGAAGTTCACTTAAACATTGTACAAAAAGTTTAATGCATCTAACTCTAAATAAAAACATGATCAGGTGCCTTACATTGTGTGCTGCATTCTTGTATCATTGATGTGGTTTATTTAATTAAGCCATTGAAACAATTGATATGCAAAAGCTTGTACCAAACAAAAGGTTTCAGTTGTGGGCCCACATGGCTGTTGAGGTACACTTGGTTGAACAGAGTAACTAAAGCCTATATAGTGAGACATATAGATGTAAATCTTATAGATTTTAAGATAGTAAATCTTATGCATATAGATGTATCTTCTACACACAGTTGATCTCAGTGACCTCAGATTGACCTATAAATGTCCAATATACAAATAATACACCTCTGGTTTTACAAAAACACGTGCACATAGCAAAATCTACATCAAGACTAACAGATAGTCATTCACATTCAATTACTGAAGTCATTTACATTTATTAATAGTCACCAAACGCATCCCATGCCCTCTGTATGTGTGTGTGAACGCATATATAATAATCATAATAATTAATGAAGTTGTAAATCGTACTTACCTATGTAGTGAAGACCTTAACACACTGTACAAAGAACAATTAAATGAACCAACAGTTAACCACGCAACACAGAAATACAAGCAAGAGCAAATACGAGACAGGTACCATGGCAAAAAAAGAAGTGAGGAAAAGTTCCTTTGATGGTCACCTTCCTTTCACCTTTCTTATATTATGTGTGTTTACGGGAATTGGTTTGAATTGTGTGTTATTATATAGTGAAGGACCATTGTAGGAGGGAGAATGTGGTATACTGGTATCACAAGGGTGCAGTGACCGAATAGCTGACATCATAAAGATTGGCCAGGGAAATTACTGGGCGTGCATAACCATATGTCAGGACTTCCACTGACCACATGACTAGGCGATCTACTTGGACTGGTCAGTGAATGGAAAACCAAGGGTGTACATGCCAGAAAGGGACCTCCAGAAATTGTATAAAACAGGGTAAAATGCGAAGCTCTCGTCACCGCTGCAGTGAGCGGCTCAGGGTTCAGATCTCGTCTCGTAACACTGTATGTGACACCTGTTCGCAGGGCTGGGCGTTGGGGTTATCTCCGGGTACTCCTCTTTCCTCCCCCTCCTTAGTGCACTAACACGATTTGTACAGTTAGGCAAAGCGCTTGCCACTCTTCACATTCACTATGTGTCATCATTTTATTTAAGTGGTCGCATTTGTGTTTCACCTAAACTGGCTAAAGGTCAAATCCACGGTTTCTATCAACCCCCAAACACACACACAGTTTCAATAGCGAAAGGGCAGCCACTCTTCTCGCTCTTCGCCGAAAAGGGAGATAATGCTGGTCCCATGTCAAAATTGAGAACGTTTTGAGGTGAGAAAACTGCACCGAGTGTTTCTTGAAAAACAATCTTTCACTTATAAAGTGAAAACTTTTGTTGCTTAATAATCAGAGTCATGTCAACTAAGAGGCTTCGTATATTATTTCGTGGTAGCAGGTGTAATCTGACTTGGCGGTTGTGGTGGTCAGTGGGAGATAACTCATTCCTGGTTTAAAAAATAAACAGCTTCACCACGAAAACGATGTTTCTGGCTAAAAAACAACAGTATACTTAATGATGTCTTAAATGGCCAGTATAGTGCAAACAATGAAACTTCACAGTGTTCAGTTACCAGAAAAATCCGTTGCCAGAAGTCCAAAATTTTAAAAAGTTTTATTATTTTTCCAACTGTATACGTGAATATATTTATAGGCACACATACATGTACATATATATTGGTTCTTGATTCAGCTAATCAAATATTATTTGACTTGATCACGTTAAAGTGATGATCATTAAAATAACAAGAATTAGAAGAAAATTCCATAGAGCTAGTTAATTGTAAATCTTGAGTACTGTTTATCAGACTGACCCATTAGTGTGGATTCCACAGTCTCAGAAAAGATAATAATAGTCTTGTTTGATTGCAGATTAAATTACAGCAGAATCATACCATGGGTATCATTCGACAGGTTTTCAGAGGTTTGTTTAGTTTAATTGAACAGTTATACCTCACAGCATCACAGTCAAAACAGCGATATATAACTGTTTTTGTAGAGGGAGTGATAGAATGTAAGTCATTTAAAGACTGCAAGTTTCTAGCAGGAGTGTAGACAGACAAGAGAAAATAACATGATGGGAAAAGACAGAAAGAAATCTGTAGCAGAGAGTTGAGAGCTTATATAGTCAATTCTTGCTTTAACTGGTAGCCAGTGAAAAACGTACGATTGGTGTAGCATGATTTACAAGCTTGGAGAACCAGCTGGGCAGCCAAGTTCTGGACTTTCTGAAGCTTGTGTTCGAGTGACAGCCTGTGAGAAGAAATAATTATAGAGCAGTACAAAAGAACCAACAAAAATCTGATTGGTTTGAAAGAGTCTGGTAAACGGCTGATCTTATAAAATTCATATTAACAAGCATGGCAAAGGTTTGAAACATATTTGTCAAGAGACATGTCTGCTGTGATTGTAAAATCTATATTTCTTGCTGAAGATACAAAGCCAGCTTGAACAGACAGGTGGATCAGATGTACATTATAAAAAGAATATGACAAAGTACAGAGTCTTGGGTAACTCTAGAGTCTACAACAAACAGGGACTAGTACAGACATTTGGCCATTGACTGTGATTGAGAGTCCTATCAGAAAGATATGAAACCAGTCAAGAGGCAGATGATATACTAAATAGAGTATTAAACCCTAAAATGAAAATAAAAAGGTCAATTGTAGCAACAGCAACAGAAAGATCTAGGATGGTTATCATTAGTCACTTTGATCACATCAGTCTCAGTGCTATGAAAAGGGTGAGACATAGACTTATTTAAAAAAAAAAGTTTTCAGCATTAAGGATGACATTTGATAGGAACAGCAAGTGAGAGATTGGGTGATAATTATTTAACATATTTATTGTGATAATTATTTAACATATTTGGGTAGGCTTTTTCTGTAGAGGATTCACCAAAGGGGTTTTGAATAAAAACAGGAGTATACCCAAGGACAGTCAATCATTTGCTCAGTAATCTGTAAAGATACACAAGGTATAAATGCAATGAGTACCACAGCAAGTGCTTTGATCGGTATGTTACTATCTGCATACAAAAATAAGAACAAATAATGACCATCAGTAAATATTTCCCTGGAAAATTAGTCTTCTAGTCAATCTAGTTCAGTTGTGCCCAACCTTTTCTCGCCCACGGGCCGCACTTGACATGATATAAAATCTCGCGTGCCAGAACATGATGGTTTATGTTGTGTGTGGTTAAAGTGAGTGGGCCGGATGAGGCGCCTAAGCGGGCCATAGGTTGGGCACCCCTGATCTAGTTTATTTCAGATAATTTCATTTAGGACTGGATCAGTTAACCAATCTTTTAACATTTACAGTTGAATATAAATGTGCGTTCAGTTTCAAATTTTAAAAATCAGCTTTTTTGTATGTGAGCCATATTTCTTTCTAGGTGCTGCTGTTGTGTCTGCTGCTGGTACAGGATATCTTTTGTTTGATGTGCGAAACATGAAAGTCTATCGAGACCAGCCTTTAAATGAAGCCTTGAAACACTACATCTCTGTGAAAAGTCTTGCCTTTTTGGGTTCTATATTTCTGGTGTAGTACTTTATTTTACTCATTTTATGTATACTAATATTAGAGAGAACAAAACTAATGATCCGAGAAACATTTTTTAAAAGCATTCTATGCCCTTGATAAGTGAGTGTAACTCGCATAACAATATTCTGGCCATGTTCAAACCATTTGAGGAAATTTTGCACATTCAGGAAGGTTTTTGATGATACATATTCAGCTGTACATTTTTCTCTAATGTTAATATAGATTGCAGACTGTATCATATTTTGCCATGTTGCATTTTTTGGTAAATGTTTGCAGAAGAAACTAGAGAGTGCTACATCTGATGTGGCTAGGGCCCAAGAAGATTTTCTTCTGAAACAATTGAGGGATAATGCTGACACAGAGTATGGCAGACTATACAACTTCTCTGCCATTAAATCTGCAGAAGAATTTGTTAGAGTGCACCCTCTCACCCGGTATGCTGACTACAAACCTTATGTGCAGAAGATGATGGCAGGTGAGCAGTCTGTTCTGACAAAGGAAAAGCCAGTCATTTTTGGTGTGACCTCAGGAACATCAGGAACTGAAAGTATTATTCCAATGCTTCTAAAGCAAAGGGGAGTCTTTTTCCTAAATGGAGTATCTGTAGCTTTCATGTGTATGAGTCAAGCTTTTCCTGAAGTTGTTTGTCTGAGCAAAATCCTGAAAATCTTTTACAACCCAGCATGGAGGATGTCAGAAGCAGGCATAAAAATTGGACCAAACTCATCGTCTCCCTCTGAATCGAAAAAGTTGCTTCACATGTATTCGACTCCAGCTCCTGCATTTGACATTCTGAGCGAACCTGAAGCTCTGTATGTACATCTTCTGTTTGGTCTGAAAGACAGGCACCTAGGCATGATAGAAGCTAATTTTGCTTCACTTGTTTTCAATGCTTTCCAGAGGCTTGAAGAGGAGGTTGCAAATCTAGTGAGAGATATAGAAAGTGGAACACTTAATTCACAGTTGAATGTAAAACCAGAGATAAGAGAGAAGCTTGAAAAGCTGCTAAAACCAGATCCAGTTCGGGCGCAAGAAATTAAAAAGGCATTTGAAGAGGGCTTAGTGGGAGTGGCAAAGAGACTGTGGCCAAAACTGCAAATAATTGTGTGTGGAGACTCTGGTTCTTTCACCTTATATGGCAGCAAGTTGAGGGAGACCTACTGTCAAGGCATCCCTTTGTACTCTCCTCTTTATGGAGCTTCCGAAGGACTACTGGGCATCAACATCTGGCCAGAAGAGCTTCCTTCCCGATATTTGCTTCACCCAAGGGCTCAGTTCTTTGAGCTGATTCCGGTATCCCATGCTGATGAGGACCAACCACAAACACTCCTTCTTCATCAGGTACATTTTCCTTTTAGGTTCTGAAAATTTGCTTAGGTCTTTATTATATTATTTATGGTGTAGATAATCAAAGGGAGAAAACTGCAAAACTGTTCTTTGTAATAGTTTTCATTTAAACGTCATTTATTGTTACTGTTCAGCTGTTGCTGTAATGTCGTTTCTAGAACATTTGTAATCTTTAAACATGTAGACATGTTGAATTTCAGATGCTGCTCATGAACATAAGACATTTTAAGGAAACTTAGTGTAAAAGAGGTATGAAGTGTATCTACAAGAAATAGAAAAAGCAAATGGCAGTGGTTGTCTGCCTTTGTGGTGTAGACAGCAGCTTAAATATTTACAGGCAGAAAAGGGAGAGTTCTACGAGCTGGTCATCACCAATCCATCATGCCAGTATCGTTATCGTATTGGTGATGTGGTGAAGGTGGTTGGCTACCACAATCAATGCCCCATCATTGAGTTTATGTACAGGTAGCATACATTTGCATATTATTAAACTGTGTCTGATATGTAACTTAGAAGGCAACTCATAGATAATAAATGCAAATAAATATATTTCTTTGAGATATTTTATATGCTTAAATTCTTGCTGCAACAAGTTATCAGTTACATTTCTTCTTATAAAAAGCAGTGCTAAACATTTGCAGTTAATATGGTTGTTGATGTGTAGTATTTTAAGGTATTGGAGCTATGATGAAATTATATGTTGGGCATTTTAAACATTATTCATATTTTTTCTTTTGGTAGACAGGGCCAGTTCCTTAATGTAAGAGGGGAGAAAACTTCAGAGAGTCTTTTTTATGAGGTTTTGAGGGACACGGTGGCTCAATGGTCAGGTGTGAAGCTGCTGGACTATTGCTGTGCTGAAAGTATCACTGTTGAAGATGCTGGCATAAAAGGTGAGGCTGTTATATGTGTGTATATACATATTACACTGATGGACTTAAAAAGTGTGGTAAAATTTTTTTGTAGCTGCTTGAATAATAACACTATATATTATCTACATGTGATCTTCATGAAATCATAAAATGTATAATTTTTAACTTTAATATTAAATGTATACAAATAAATTGAGTTTGCTCTGTTGAAACATGCCCTTATAATTTGTGCAATTATTGTTCTCTTTTTGTGGAATATATAAGAGTATTTTGTAGCTTACCTTTAAGAATTCTTTGTATCAATGAAAACAAAATGACAGCCAAGAATAACATGTGCATAACACGTGTTCTTATTTTGCAAAACATTGCATTTAATTTCAGTTTTAAAAAATAACTATATAAGAAATTCAAAGATAAAAAATACAATTAAAGTATCTGTTTGTGGACTTTCGCACTGTTGTAGTCACTGTTTGTGCTAAATAGATTACAAGAGCCACCTTCCATGTTACCATGTTTTTGTGGAGTTGGAACAAGCAGGACAGTTGTCAGTTAATCAGAGGAAAATGGTAACTCACTGCTGTCATTTTGTAGCTGTTTTAGTTTTAAAGAAGCACACTAGGTATGATTCTATGGGATTTGATGTTACAGACTGATGAAAATAGAATGATTAAAACTTTTGGTGAGTGTGTGTTTGCATGTGTGTGTGTGGGTGTGAATGTGTGCAAATCCATGTGTAACGCATTTATGCAGATGTGTTCCTCTGTGTGCCTCTCTGTATTGACATCAGGTGTGGGAGCAATTGAAATCTTTTTACCTGAATTAATTTTCAAATGCTAACATTCTGAAATAGTTGTAAGATAATCTTAGCTGTTATATATGATTTATAAAATTATAAATTAAAATAAAAATCTTTTACTTTGTTATGCGTTTGTTGCACGTATTTGATCTTAAATATGCTTCAAACCTAAAAGTTAGTGCTCTTCATTTCAAAGTGTCTATTGTTGGGTACAGTCAATCGGATATATGTACTCTCATTCTCTATTTTTCAGGTGGATGCAACTTTGTGCAATAAATCTTATGTCTACTCATCTTTTCGTAAGAAAGGAAGTATAGGGGAAATGCAGGTACATATTATGCAGCCAGGTTCCTTTAGGGAATTGCGAGAGTTTGTAATTCAAAACACTACTGGTTCACCTAACCAGTTCAAAGTGCCACGTGTTTTGAAACGCAAAGATGTTGTAGAATTCATGTTTCAGAGAGTGGTTAAGAATTGAGAAAGGATTTGCTTTTACTCATGAAAAGATTAAAACTTGTTAAGGACCAAAGAGAGCAGATAGACTGGGGTTCTTAATGGGTTTTTTTTTTTTTTTTGGTAAATGATGGTTGTGGTAGCCATGACTGCATCTGGATAAAGTAAGAAACAGACATTCTGTGTTAGAATCTTCATTTCTTCAGGGTGAACAATGTCTTCCTCCTTTTACAGTGTTCTTGACTGCTTTCATATGTCCTGGTAGTCAACCTATTTGTTGCTTTTTGCCTCTTCTTGAATGACATGAACACTGAATGCTGCAATGAAGTCAGGACTGTTCCCTAAAATAAGTTTAGGGTGTCTAAAATTTAGTGTTGCTTTAAAATAATCATGTTGACAATTTATTTTTGAGATCAGTTAATCCATCATGACTTTTTTGTAGGTGTGTTTGGTGCCTTAATTACTTTCACATTAATAAATGAAATGAATAAATTCATTAATAAATGAATGAAACATCTCAGGTCGTAAGTTAATGTTATTTACCAATTTTTGTTTGTGTGTAATCACTGAAAATAATTGAAAAATCAAATATACAGTATGTTCTGGAAACCTTTCTGATGCAACAGTATGAAAGGTTAAAATAACTGAAGGTCTATAAGTAAATGTGAATTCAAAACTGATTAATTAATTCTCAGCAAAATAAAAACATTTACTAAATGCTTTAAAGATGTGTTTTAATCAAGTTTTCTTTAATATACTTTTTCATTACTTCTTTTTTCTTCACCATGTGTCTTGAAAATCTCTTTTCCAATGTCTGGTTAATAATTTTCAGGTGATTGTATTAGTGATTGTTATTAGCAGTCATTATTAATGTATTCCAGCTTGGTTGGATCCAGTGCAGTGGTGTAGGAAGACGCTCAGGTTTGGGGAAGGTGGAGGGGCAAACTCCATGCTAAAAGTGAATGGCATTCTTGCCTCCTCAGTATCTTTTTTTTTTGAGGGGGCAGCTGCCCCTCTTGCCTCCTGGTTCCTATGCCACTGCTCTGTGTTCTGTATCTATTTAGATAAATAAGATGGCAAATTAGTTGATTTGCTGGGGAAAAAAAATGTACCTGTTTTTTTGTTTTTTGTTTTTTTAAAAATATGTATCTGATATTTTAGAGCTAATTACTCAGGGATCTATGCAATAAAATTTAATTAATTATAGGAGGTGGCCATATAATGTACCTTTTTGGATAGACAAAAAACACAAAATCATTGTGATATTATTAGAATAAAAATCATGCTATTATTAATTTTTTTAATTTTGAGAGTGAATATTCAGAATTTTGTTTCAGCTTGTCAAAGGTGCTTTTAAAAATTTAAACAGTCATGTAAATATCCAGTGATTATATTTTTTGAGGTAGGGGGAAGGGAGTTGTGGACATATGTAAACATGCTATTGAAACATTGTACAGGTGACACGAAATATTATCAAACTTAAAAAAAAAATAGTTTTCTGAAATATAATATGAATGATTGTGATACACCGAAGATGTAATTTCTGTACTTTTTAAAATATTAATTTGAAAGTCGTTTTATTCTTAAATGATTTTTTCCTTACTATGCTCTTGTAAAAATAAAAAATATAAAATATATGGAAGAGAAGTTTACAGACTTGAGTTCTTTATGATGTGATAAATAAAATGTAAGCTTTGTATAATAACATGTACGCCAGGCTTTTACATTTTTTTTTTTTTCTGTGTGAATGAAATGTATGTGTGGGAGAGAGGCAGGCCGTGAGAACAAGGTAGACATGAAGGACAGCGCATTTTTCAGCTGGCACGGCAAATGAGGTAATTAGTGTTTGCTGCTGGTCGGCGCGTGTTGTCGCAGGGTTTTGCAAAAGTTGTCTCGAGCGTCCGCAGCACATCGATTATTCTCCACACCGTCGTCACCCTGCACCAGCAGCTACCGCGGGGCTTGGCCGGCTGCAGTGAGTCAAAACCCCGCGTGACAGGCGAAAGGTCAGACGTGGGGGGGGGGGACTTCGTCTGCAAGCCGCCAGAGGTTGCTGTGACCGACGCTTGGCTCACATTAAACCCATCGCTTGCAAGAAAACCCACAGTCTGTGACGCCACTATCCCGTCATCCGTCTTTATTCGCCTCTTACAGCTCGATGCTACCGAACTGGATTTATAACGCAAAACGTCTGCAATATTATATTGTTTATCTTTGGAGCAATATTTTTGATGGACTGAGTTTTCTTTTGAATAAAATTTGGGACGGCATTAGAGTCGTCAACATGTTGTACTCAGAAACCAGACCGCCTCACGAACACATCACCGCCATATGGCAACCGTCCATGAACAATCTTAGTTTCCTAGCTGTTCGGAGACATATGCCATGTCGATCCGTCTTCATCTCAAATGTATGTATTCAGTTCATAATATATTCTCCGCTGTGCAATGATAGCGAGTACAGCAACAGCTAAAACATCGCTCATACAGACCCTGGCTTTGCGAAGGTCAGCTTCACAGGAACGTCCGATGCTGTCAGGAAGGGAGTGAGTGTAAATATTGACAAGAACTATTCTGTCCTGGTCATGTTGCTTATAACACTAGGGTTATAGATGCCTCTAAAGCCTATAGCATGCAGGTTTCTATGACCATGTTCTTAATCCTTGTATCCACGGCTTTCCTACACCTGGAGGCATGAAGGAAACTTCCGAGACGTACGTGCCTTCATCCTCGGAGAGTGTCTGCTTTCACCTCTGCATCTGTGACTAGGTCGTCGGCTACAAAAGCAAGACTGTAGATTGTATTTATGCTGATGGCATTCATCCTGTTTTCAACATGAGTAGCTACACTTACAGGGCTAACAATCAACTCTTTTTGAGACCAGCTGTATGTGTTTCATACAGCGCTTTGACCCTGACTTTGATGATGGTGGTAAATCATTATTTAAATCAACTTTATTATTACTTCAGCCTCTCACCCTTAGAGAGACAGAACGAGAGATTTGGGTATGTGGTGCGGAATTCTTCATCCGACTCAGTCCTCGGAATGTTCAGCCTCTGACAATCCAGACACCCTATCAACTTTCACAGCAGGAGGTTCGAATTACACATTCAGGAGACCCATTGCCAAGCATCACGTGTAGCTCGATTCCTTTGCTTCTACTGTCATGAGAATGCCATTACATTAATGTCAGTCGTTGTCAGCAGCCGCGATACAGTCCCCAGAGCCCTCGCTCCGATGTTAGTGTGGTCACGTGCGCTATAAAGGAGTAGAACAGATAGACATTCGAGTTGTTTAACGATTTTCTCGAGAACTACGTACGTCGCTTTCCATTCTGGTGGGAACTGGATGCTGATTAGTGTGGCAGGATGCAGTCTGTAACTGATGATTATCTATGTTTTAATGTGCAGTAAATCTTTTTATCATCCTCATCCCTTTAGTTCACTTGCCCGTCTTTAGAAAGAGAAATGTGTGTGTAAAACCAAGCAAAATAAGACATGGGTAATATTTCAGCCTTGTGCTAGCCAGACTGGACTGTTGAATATTTGAGGTGATGGAGGACAAGGCAGATGACTCTAGGCAAATAGAATGATGTATTAAAGCGATGTTAGGGATAAGCGAGAGGCTGCCGATGGAGAGAATGCTGAAGTTCGGTGCAGGTCTGAACTAATAATAGATACAAAGTCTGTATGTTATGACACGAATTTTTTGTTTTAGTAATGCTTTAGAGTTCTCGATGGCCAAAGTATTGGTGAGCACCCTTCATTCGCCATTAAAAAAACAACCTTGAATGAAGCTAGCAAGGGGGGAAAAAAAACTTTGGCGATCTAACATGAAAGGTGTCGGAGAGGAAATTGAAATTTAAAACAAATAAAAAGCACAGAGGACAGAGGAAGATTGTTGCGTCAAGATAACGAGCTACAGGCTGGGAACGGTGATAAGTGCGAGAATAGAAATTTCCGTTTCCTGTGTTGCTGGCTGTGGTGGTTCGATTAGCCTGCTTCTTGATTTCTCTCTCTCTTTCGCATTTTTTGTTAAATATCACGCTTGGGACGGAGAATGCATCACTAGGGCAGATATCTACATAGAAGGACATACAGGCAGACAACAAGCAAACAGTAAATACACGGAACGGGAAACAGAATTCTTCCCATACTCATGCTTCATCGATTTTACACAATATTAACAAAAAAGTCAAGCTTTCAGTATATTTCAGTTTCCAAGAATCATTTAATACTTGCAATATCAAACCTCTTCAGTGCAAAAGGTACACAAGTACTTTAATACTGCAAATAGGCAATGTTTCTTGATGTACACCAGGAATTGGTATGAAAGAGATCTTGTGCAAGACTTTATTTTTTTTGGAACTGTGCGGATGTATATACACATCTGAGATGCTTTGTACTCTTGGAAGTTAGTACTCTTCGCCCTCCGCGTCACCTTCGGCTTCAGCAGAATCCACTCCCACCTCCTCGTAGTCCTTCTCCAGGGCTGCCAGATCCTCACGTGCCTCGGAGAACTCGCCCTCCTCCATGCCCTCCCCCACGTACCAGTGCACGAAGGCTCGCTTGGCGTACATCAGGTCAAACTTGTGGTCAAGACGAGCCCAGGCCTCGGCGATGGCCGTGGTGTTGCTCAACATGCACACGGCGCGCTGCACCTTGGCCAGGTCACCGCCAGGCACCACTGTGGGAGGCTGGTAGTTGATACCCACCTGTCGGGAAAATAAGCCAGATTAAAAACTATTATCTAATATAAGAAGACCAGAAGCGAACAAAGATAAAAACAACCACTTTGTAGACTTTCCTTCTTGTTGGTTTCATGACCATAATGGAAACTAATACATGTATCTCGAAATCTGATACCGTGTTCCTCACCCCTACTTAGTTTTGTTCACCGTCCACACTACTCAAAAACAAATTAATGAGAGTCCTGGCGACTTTAATTTTGACTCACCTTGAAACCAGTTGGGCACCAGTCGACGAACTGAATGGTGCGCTTGGTCTTGATGCTGGCGATGGCAGCGTTGACATCCTTGGGAACAACATCACCGCGGTACAGCATGCAGCAGGCCATGTACTTGCCGTGACGAGGGTCGCACTTCACCAGCTGATTGGCTGGCTCGAAGCAGGCGTTGGTGATCTCGGCCACGGACAACTGCTCGTGGTAGGCCTTTTCAGCAGAGATGACAGGGGCGTAGGTGGCCAGGGGGAAGTGGATGCGGGGGTAGGGCACCAGGTTAGTCTGGAACTCTGTCAGGTCAACGTTAAGGGCGCCGTCGAAGCGCAAGGAGGCGGTGATGGAGGAGACGATCTGACCGATGAGGCGGTTGAGGTTGGTGTAGGTAGGGCGCTCGATATCCAGGTTCCGGCGACAGATGTCGTAGATGGCCTCGTTATCGACCATGAAAGCGCAATCTGAATGTTCTAGAGTGGTATGGGTGGTAAGGATGGAATTATAAGGCTCCACAACTGCTGTGGCTATCTGGAAACAAACATTTAGAATACTGAGAATCTCACAAAATCAGGTAGAAAATGATCGAAGCTTTTATCTCAGCAAAAGGCAACTTTCAAATAAGTATTGCAAGTGGATGTAGAAAAACTTTTTTGAGATGCTGAGGACCTCACAGTAATACAATGATACTAGACAGCTCTCCAAACTCCCTTACTAAACTCAATAATCATATACTTATATTATTTGCTCGGATTATTTAAAAATTACCTAACTTGGAAAATCCCTTTTATTAAATGCATGAAGCTAAAATAGTGATAAATGAATGTGGAGAATGGTGGTAGTATGGGAAGTGTTTGATTTATGGAACTCAAGTCAGCGGGAGAAGATGGCGCACCTGAGGAGCCGGGTAGATGGAGAACTCCAGCTTAGATTTTTTGCCATAATCAACCGATAAACGTTCCATGAGCAATGATGTGAAGCCAGACCCGGTGCCGCCACCGAACGAGTGAAAAATGAGGAAACCTTGAAGACCAGTACATTGGTCAGCCAGCTTGCGGATGCGGTCCAGCACAAGGTCAACAATCTCCTTGCCGATGGTGTAGTGACCACGGGCGTAGTTGTTGGCTGCATCCTCCTTGCCTGTCACAAGCTGTTCCGGATGGAACAGTTGCCTATAGGTACCCGTACGAATTTCATCTGGAAAAAATATTTTGATCTTAGAGCGTTACTGTTCAAAGAAATCAACTGTTTACACGGGATTGAAACTGAGCCATTAACACATTTTTTGACCTTAACAAAACATACGACCAACTTTATTCGTTAGTTGATAGACATACGATTTTTTTTTATACATTTTATTTTTATATTACATTTTTTCATATAAATTTTCTACCACAAGCCAAGACAGCTTGCAATTTACTCATTTTGTATATTATTAACTCGTTCTCCAGAGGAAGGCATGCACACTCGCAATAACAACCTCTGACCTATTACAGTTGGTTCCAAGTCAACAAAGACAACTCTCGGCACATGTTTCCCTGAGCTAGTCTCGCTGAAGAAGGTGTTGAAGGAGTCATCACCGCCACCTATGGTCTTATCTGAGGGCATCTGGCCATCAGGCTGGATACCGTGTTCCAGGCAATACAGCTCCCAGCATGCATTGCCCATCTGCACACCGGCTTGGCCAACGTGGACAGAGATGCATTCCCGCTGAAGCAGAAAGAAGAAAATTGAAGTCTCTACTCTTCCTGAAAATTCTTCACACATTACTGCGATATAATCAAGGCTTTGGTGGATCTGCCTCCCCTATTCTAGAAAATTATCCGCGAATTTTGCATTGGTGGATCTGTCTCTGAAAGAAAAAAACTGATGTCCCTACTCTTCCATAAAACTGTCTGCAAATATCTCAAATATCTGCCGTGTTATCAAATCCCTACTCTGGAAAAAAAAACCTGTCTGCAAAATTGCTATAGTGTAATCAAGGATCTGTCCCAATTTTTCTGTAAAATTGTCTACAAATTACTGCTGGGTAAATGAAGAATTTGAGCAAGAATTAAGATTTGAAAACAAGACACTACGTTAAAAGTAACAGGAAAAACAGTCCATTACTAGCATTTAATGCCTGTCAGGTGCTGCTCCTAATGTCTTAGCAATGAACCAGACGAACAGAACTCCCACTTTTCTCAATTCACGAGGCTTTCCACATCCTCACTCTCCACTCCCATTTGCAATAAACGAAATTTTAAACCGCTCCGTGCCAAACAGCTGCAAACAATGTGTATATAGCATGTCTTGAACCTTACGACTGTCGCATTCGGTCGTCAGGTTTTTAACTGTTTTCAATATTTTGAAGGACAAACAAAGCTCTTTAGGTTACCGAGAAACCCCCACCCTTCACGGACATGAATGAATAATTGTTGTTAGATATCTAAACATGTGGCGAGATATGTAATAGATTACCAGTTTGTAAGCTCTCGTCTGGGAATTCAGACTTTTTTACGGTAATGAAAACAATGCTTAAATCTATCCCGAGGAGCGAAAGGATATGTGATAATAATAAAACCGATGAAAGAAATGGGAGAACTGTTGCAGGAATCAGATACAGGGTTAACCACAGTACGCTGCTTGTGTCCCTACCCTTCCCACCCTGCACCTGTTTAATCACTAGCTGCCGCCCTACAACTCGATCTCCATCACTCACTCTCCTCCCTACAACATTCTCCCCACTCACCCCATCCTCCACAGCCGTCTCGTCTCCCAGCCTGCACGTGCTGCATGACTTGAGTAACGACGAGAAAACTTGGCGTGACACACCGCAGTCGTATTCGTCTTGACACTGGTATGTCCGCCTCTCGCATCTGATTGTTGATTCGATTTATGGTGGAGGATGTTTGAGAAGAGCCTGCTCTATTTGTGTCAAAAACTGTTTAAATCCTACTGCTGGGGGTACTTATTCCCATCCAATTAACACACACAAGAACACAGTTTATTAAAAGAATTGGTGAAATCATCCGTTTTGCGCCGTCTATATAGACAGGCCTGGATGCAAAATATCAAACAGAAGCTGAGGATGCTCCAGTTTTATCAACAGGGACATTGCTGCCAGTGTCAGCAACTAGAAGGCATATATTATTTTACACGTTCCATATGCCTTCCTGTTCACTACTTCCCCTTTGCTGCATCCAGCCCGCCACTTGCTAGTCGAGTTACGCAAGTCTTCATCACCACTTCCCTCGACAAAAGACTCCTCCATCCCGTCCTCAGTTCCCCCTCTCTCTATCAGCCTGCACGGCGGGATAATGGAATGGCAGCCACAACCGACTGTCGTGCGATGGTTCCGTCGTCATCATCGTCATTATGCAGCTTTGTCCACTGCCGGGTGACCGACAAAGAGGGTCTCTTCTCATCGATCTATGATAATGCGGTCGGTCGGATTCAACCCTCCTGCCGTTATGGACGGTTAGGTTGTCGTTAGGTTTCGCTGCACAGGTTGGCGCCCTGCCTCGTCGCCCGGGAGGAGTAGCGGGGGAGAAACCGCCTGCCACAGACACCGACACTGCAGCAAATTTTCGTCTACTTACTGCCGCACATCAAGAGAAGGCGGCAGTTTGCTGCGCTCATTACAACACGCGCGGTATGTGCGCCGGGGCCCGCGGCTCTTGCTAGCAGTGGCAGCTGCTGCAACTTCATTTTCCGCCCAGCGCTACACGCTCCATCCTTTCTTCTCGGATCATACACCGTAGCTCTGTTATTTAAATGACTTGCACTGCGACCAGACCACGCGCGTATCGCTTGGCCAACCGACGCGTTCACTTGAAGAAGGGAATGAACGGCAGAGAAATTGGACGCAAGGAAGAATGGAATCATCCGACACTGGTTCATTGAGACAGCACCGAGGGCATTAATTCTGCCCTGACATGGTCCCACTGCATGTACTGATGGGTTTAAATTTAAGCATGCAAGCCTACAACACGCATTACAATTAAAACGTCTGTCATGATGTAGATTGTTTTTCTTTTTTACATTAGAGTTTGTTTAGATTATGAAGGCGATCTGTCTTCATTCTCATTTTTAAAAGCGAGAAGATGGCGCATGCACAGTGGCAGACATGCAATTTTTGGAGGCGACCTCCTCCCGTTCTGTTAAACAAAGCCCAGACAGTTCTCTTACTCTGTTCAGTATAATCACATATTGTACTTACCATGGTTGATGATTAGGTTGTGGGCGTCGACGAAAGAAGCAGATGAAAGTGATGGAAAAAAATTATGTGGCGAACGGCTCACTGAGACGATGAAGCGTCTGTCGTGAGTGATTCTGTGCACTGCACCTACTGGCGTCGGCGGGTTATTCCGCCGGCTCGTGGGGGCTAGAGCATCATGCTGGTCACGTGACATGGTCTGAGTCATCCTGTTGGCTGCAAAGGTTTCCTCAAGTCCGCGTATCTGTTCCCCATCCCCCACTCCCCCAACCCTGCCCGAGAGCCATGCAGGCGTCAGCAGGGTCAGTTTTTGTTTCAGTTTCCTAACGCTGACAAACATCCTTCACTGGCAGTGTGAATGGCTACCTGCATCTGCCACAATTTTGTCCTCTAAAAGGCAAATGATATAAATTATAATATTTAAGATAGTTACCAAACATTTATTCGAATTACGTCGATCTTTTCTTTTTGGAATATGTCATCGTGGACTTGATCATCAATCAAGTGCACGACAGTGGTGGTTGCAAACAAAAGCGATTAGTGATTCATTCTTGCAACATGCCACCAGCTATATAGTTTAAACGGGACAGTGAAAATAATGTACGAACGGCTTTGTAGTACGTACGGTGGTCGATAATGTGATATGCTCACAATTTTGGTCTCGCTCTCTAGCCTTGAAAAAGAAAAAATACACGGTTTTCTGTGTACGCGTACGAATATATATATAATTGTGTGTGCGCTTACGGATTACACACTTAAAATGGAACAGGAACAAAACATAATTTTGCTGATACATTTCTTCTGACTCGAACAAACTGTTCATTCAATTGTCACTTTGACACATTTACTCTGCGATCGGAAACATGTGTGACCAGATTACTGTCACAAAATATAACATTACACATCATGATTCAGCGCATGCAGCGTGCAGATCGAGGATCGAAGGATCGAGCCTTTTATATCTTTTTTTTTTTCTGTGATGCACAAATGTATTTCAAATTCTCATTAGTAAAGCACTTAATTTTCACGAATACGAGGCAGGTACGGAGTTACTTTTATTAACTATTATTATAACCACCAATTAACGTTTACTCATACGTTTAAAGAAGGATACGAGATGAACTGCCGTACGTTGTTAAAAGTGCGATAACCCTTAACGCCTGCATGGAAACGCTAGTAGTTTTTTGGTACGCACAGTCATTCACACATGTGCCTTTACACGTGTGCGTATCTCATGCAGGGACACAAACACCCACACACCTCTTACATAAACACATCCAAGTGTTGTTTTCACCATTCCACCTCCATCTTTTGACCTCTCATACACGGAGACACAAAAATGTCTACGGGATCTATATATAGACGTGTTCCGCACACAACACTCTTGGTCTCTTCAGGGATTCATCGGCTGTTGTCTTGGTGACCTTTGACTAGACAGCGATAGTGGCAGTCATGATGTGGCAGCTTCGTCAGATCAATACAGGCGGCTGCTGCATCGACTACACCGCATTCCAAGAATGACTCATTTGAATTGTCATAAGATGCACTCGGGGTCAGCACGGACCAATCAGCAAGCGGGATTTAAAACACGAGAGGAAGGTGATAAAAGCACGCGCACAGCCGCGGCATCAGCCACATCCACCTCTCACGTCGGACCCGTTAAGTCTCAGTGAGAGATTTTGTCTCGTTTTCACTTATTCACTTTTCGATCAAAACTTTCAGACCCACCAAAATGGTAAGTACATATGTCGATCTCCATTATTATTGTTGAAAATGTATTTTAAAAAACACTGCTGTTTAGCATATATATATATATTTTAACATGAACGAAGATTCGTCTGCTACAGTCGACTGAACCGGTATCGGTGGCAGACAATAAAAATAATTAAAAAAAATCATAATGAATTAATGAGAAATGAAACATACGATCCAAAGTTTGCTTACTTCAGCTGCTGATCTGAATTAAGATGCCAAACTAAGGGATCTGTACATAAAGCATCGTCATGAAGAAAGACATTCCATTCGCATTCCGTTTGGACCGGTTTGAAACCGGTGTCATGCCGGATGCTAGAAGACCAGACAGACACTTCCTTGTAGACTTTAGGGTCGACCCCGAGAGAGCTTTTTACGCACTGTCGTGGGCTAAGTAATGGCACGGCATGTTGGGTTTGACAAATGGAGATCATTCTGGAATAACTTTAATTTTTTCAAATTATGTGATAGACATAGTAATTGCGCAAAACCAAGCAAGACCAGCTTCCCCTATATATTATGAGCAGAAGAAAAAAATCCAAGAAAAAAACGCAAAATGGCCTTATTTTAATAAAGAAATAACCATGCATTCTTGTACTCTAACCTGTGCTCCACTGGGGAAAATGGAAGAAGTATCATTTCTGTTAAGAACATAGTCTCAGCCATGCAATTTTGTAGTGTTTTTGTTGTGTGCAAGATTTCAATTTGAACCCTGTGTCTCAAAGTCTTCAGAAAGCAAAGAACAAATTAATTTTAGCTGTAATAAGCAAAAAAAAAATTTAAAAACAAAACCAGCATCAAAATCTCCTCTATTAGGGACCAGTGGTCAGTTGCACAAAACATTTCTAATTTGAAACACTTTAGGCCTTAAAACTATTTAGATAATCAGTTTACTGAAACAGTGTATAATACAGTTGTAGATCTTTTTAAATTGATATGTTTTAAATAAGATAAAGCTGCTTAAGCCAAACTTTGCTTCAGTGCAACATATAAATAGCATGCAGCAATTTTGAAAGTGTTTGTAAATGGGTTTCTTTTAAGTTGAGAAACATACTGTGCAACTAACCCTAGGTATACAGATTAATAAATTCCTCATCTGATACAACAATTCAGTGAAGTTAACCTGTCCAAAATATATCTGCCCAAATGTATTTTAATTTCAAATGCATGCAGATGTAAATATTTAGGCTTACTAACATACTGTCATCTAAAACCCTTTCTAAAATTTGATAAATTTTCAGCGTGAGTGCATCTCCGTCCATGTTGGTCAAGCCGGTGTGCAGATGGGCAATGCATGCTGGGAGCTGTATTGCTTGGAACACGGTATCCAGCCTGATGGTCAGATGCCCTCTGATAAGACCATCGGTGGTGGTGACGACTCTTTCAACACCTTCTTCAGTGAAACTGGAGCAGGAAAACATGTCCCAAGAGCTGTCTTTATTGACTTAGAACCAACTGTTGTTGGTAGGTTTGATGCAGTATTACAGTGTGTTAATCACTTTCTAAATACAATATGTTCATGTTTAGATGTGTACTTTTTTCCTACCTTTAGTTTCTTACATCTTAAAAAAAAATATAATTTCCTTAACTACGCTAGGAAAGAAATTAACAGCATCACATTAGAAATAGTTACCATATTTTTAGAGTCTCTGTGCCTCAGTTTTACCAAGAAGGCATATTTGTGCAAGTCTGTTCTACCAATAAAGAATATTAAAAATTTGATATTTTACCTTAAAAACACTTTTATTTTTGTAACCTCTCAAAGCGCTTCTTCCATTAATACAGCTTGTTGACTTTGCGCAGATGAAGTTCGCACAGGCATGTACCGACAACTGTTCCACCCAGAACAGCTTGTGACAGGCAAAGAGGATGCAGCCAACAACTACGCCCGTGGTCACTACCATCGGCAAGGAGATTGTTGACCTTGTGATGGACCGCATCCGCAAGCTGGCTGACCAATGTACTGGTCTTCAAGGTTTCCTTATTTTCCACTCTTTTGGTGGTGGCACTGGGTCTGGCTTCACGTCATTGCTCATGGAACGCTTGTCAGTGGATTATGGCAAAAAATCTAAGCTGGAGTTCTCCATCTACCCGGCTCCTCAGGTAAAGCATAAAATATCTTTCCATGTGTAGGTGGGTTAGTGAGTTGGTAGGTAAGAGGGTTCTACATGATTTTAGATAGACTCTTTTAAAGCAGTTTTATAGATAAATTTATCTTCTATAGCTGCTCTTTATGATAAATAAAATCATTGTTTTGTCTACTGTTCCCAGAATAGCATCTGATGAGCTTACTGTCATTTATTTATTATATTTTTTCAGATATCAACAGCTGTGGTTGAACCCTATAACTCCATTCTCACTACCCACACGACTCTGGAGCATTCTGACTGCGCTTTCATGGTAGATAATGAAGCTATTTATGATATCTGCCGACGTAATCTTGACATTGATCGCCCTACTTACACCAACCTCAACCGCCTCATTGGTCAGATTGTCTCCTCCATCACAGCCTCACTTCGTTTTGATGGAGCCCTCAATGTTGACCTGACGGAGTTCCAGACTAACCTGGTGCCCTACCCCCGCATCCACTTCCCCCTGGCCACCTACGCCCCTGTCATCTCTGCTGAAAAGGCCTACCACGAGCAGTTGTCCGTGGCTGAGATCACCAATGCCTGCTTTGAGCCAGCCAATCAGCTGGTGAAGTGTGACCCTCGTCACGGCAAGTACATGGCCTGCTGCATGCTGTACCGCGGTGATGTTGTTCCCAAGGATGTCAATGCTGCCATCGCCAGCATCAAGACCAAGCGCACCATTCAGTTCGTCGACTGGTGCCCAACTGGATTTAAGGTATTCAACACGAATTTTGTCCATTTAAGTAGTGTTTGTACTTCTGCACCTTCTGCTGACTGAAGGCATAGTATGATACATACTATAATGATAATATTATATAAGATGTTGAATTTGTATAACACTTTGTTTCCCACCATTAAAGGCAGGCTGAAATTGCATGCTAAAATGAAAAGAAAAAAATGCTTAATGCTCAGCATAAAATATTTTCTTCTCTCCGCAGCATTAACATGTTCTAAAATATTTTTATTTTATTTCTTATTTTTAGGTGGGCATCAACTACCAACCTCCCACAGTGGTACCTGGCGGTGACCTGGCCAAGGTGCAGCGTGCTGTGTGCATGTTAAGTAACACCACAGCTATTGCTGAAGCCTGGGCTCGTCTTGACCACAAGTTTGACCTGATGTATGCCAAACGCCTTGTGCACTGGTATGTAGGTGAGGGTATGGAGGAGGGTGAGTTTTCTGAAGCCCGTGAAGATCTGGCGGCCCTGGAAAAAGATTACGAAGAGGTGGGGGTAGATTCAGCTGAGGCTGAAGCTGGGGAAGGTGAAGGTGAAGAGTATTAAGAAGTGTCCTTCGCAACCATGTTTTGCATTACAATCCTGAAGATGCAGTCCTTTTGCTGTAATATTTATTTCTTGTTGGCAAAGGTGCTTCTTTCATTTCTAAATTAAAGCTTTGCTCTTCGTGATAAAGTTGTTCAGAACTGTTCATTTTGGCTAGTGTCACAATAAGTTGGCATTTAAGTCATTGCAGTGCAATCCAACACTGGAGGAAATAAACTCAGTTTACAATCAATGCGTTATTTGTGGTGAATTGTATAGAAGAAGATTGCTAATAGAGGTTGAATGTAACCGAGATAGGGCTGGAGATAACTGCTTCTGAGCTGTTCAGCGAGAATGTGTTATGTACATGTAGTCAGGAAAGTAATAATCATATAATAGTCTAAATTTTTTTTTGCCAGCTCTGCCTCTCACTACACTTTGTGGTAGAAAAGATTTGCACTAAAGCTATCCTATAGATCTACAAGTCCTTACATATTCTTACCCTCTCTTCTTGTCCATCATTTGTGTTGGATTGATGTGGCAACATAGTTGTGACTATAATAGGTATCAGTTGATTAAAGAATTTAGAATGTAAGGATGGATGCAATAAATTTACTGCAGCTTTGATGACCTTTAAGTTCAGTTACTGTCAATATGTAGCTTTGTTGTACAATATTTTCGGAATTGTTTACATTTTATGATGGCTCACTTTACAACCAAACTTTTTCATGCTGCTAGTCTGGTGTAATATAGGGAGGCCACAGGGACTAAATTGACAAAGATTCCACAAAAGGAGAACTCTATACTCTTGAAGCTTCTTAGAAGCTAAAACTTCAGGAAACTTTTGTGTGTGTGAAAATTAAAAAGTACCCGCAAAAGCATCTTAAGATGGGATTAAAATTTTTAAAAGTCTGAATGAAGGGAAAGGAGATAATGGTAAATTATGTAAGGCCCTCTGTATAGGGTTTATTGTTTGGCCATATTTATTTCTTGTGGTTTCTTTGTATGATAAAACTGTAAGAAGCAATTATGAGGCAGTGGGTATAGCAGTTAAATTAGTTTGCTTACTTGCATGCAGCCAACATTTAAAAAATCAAGTTACTTGTCTTCCATAAGTGGTGCAGGAAACAACTTAAAGTAGTTACGTAGGTTTCTAGGGACTGCACATTATTTCAAACCACAGAACTTTCAAAATACACATCGATTTCATCATTCAGTTTGGTTAATTTATTGCTGATGATTACTTCATCAAACTTTGGGATGCTGGATATACACACAATCCCAAACAAGAAGTTGCAAACACTAAAACTGCAGCCATGAACAAAAAATATAAAAATATAACTGCACATCAGCATTAACCAAGCTGGGATCCTTGGAGAGAACTCATGTTTTCTTTTTATTATTTCTCAACTGTTTTTTTTGTGATAGAGTGTTACAAGCGATTTTCGCATCAAATATTTTATTTATTTCAGCAGTAGCCAATAAAATTCATACTCCTCTTCATGAAAGTATGTATGTTTTCACATTGCTGATTATATAATCTGATCGCATACAATATTCATGCACAGTAAGTTTATCACATTTGTGCTGGTCCTATTTTTGTCTCACAGACAAAATGTAAGCATTTTATCTATTTAGGTATTTTCTTAACGTTTTATAAGTCGAATTATATAAAAACTTATAATGTGGGACACATACATAAATCATGAGTAAATTAGTTGTTACAGGATCACTTAAAAAATCAACTGGGTCATCCGAGGACATCGACCCCCTCCCTTTTTTTTTTTTCTTGAAAGGGACACTACTCATCATGTAATATTACTGACAACGTTATAGCCTCCCTTAGATTGGCAGTGTTGTTGGGTCCTTTCCATTTCTCACTAAAATAATCCGAAATAAGTAACATCGTTTCATTCTGCTTCGTTTGCGAAAAATGTGTGCGTTTTTCAGTTTTGTGCTGGTGAAGTGTCGCACCTCTGATACAAGGTCTTACACTAACCGAGAATATATTCCCACAACAAAAGTGGTAGTGAACACATCTTAATTTTTCCTCCTTTTAGTTTTTACTGAAAAAAATCTTAATCATTTTTATCTGCGTATCTCTCTCACACACCCACTCATCAATCGTTGTATACTATATCTCGTATAGTAAGTACTTAACAATCAAATAATTTTAGCAGTATTCTAAGACACACACATTTGCTGTCTTTCAAAAACACTTTTAAGCAAAGGAAACATTAACAATACTTTTTATTTCATACAGATGACAAAAGACAGTGTATCTTGAAGGGTACAAGTCTATCACAGCATGAAAGCAGACTTGGATGATTATTTTTTCACATGATGAACAGTATGTGTATGAATTTCGACACATTCTAACCGTTTATTATGAATTTACAAAATGCATTGCTATGGCGGTCAGTAAATGCTTAAACAGTATACACGCAGTCTGTTCATAACTGTACACATATTCTGCAAGTTGCAGATGAAGGGTTAGACTTGCTATAATGATATTCCATTCGATCCACAACAGTTCAGGCCTCTGTCTTGGAAGTGGAAAATTCTGAGCACATTACAAAACATCAGTTAGGCTTTCAGCTTTGTATGTAGTGTCAGTCTAAACCACTTTCAATAGAGACTGATTTTTCTCATGACTACACGTCCGACAATCGGGCTCACATAAAAAACTTATTGACTAGGCACACAGTAAAGCACACACTGCTTTTCAGGTCTGCAAGTTTGTACAAATAATTTCAAATGATTGGCGTACACACATATCCCCAAATCTTGCTGAATATCTTTCCATCATTCTTCAATGTTCTTGAGATACATGCCTACAAACATCACCTCACATCACCCCAAAAGACAGAATGCCCATGGATATGCTCAATGTTGTCACATGGATATGCGATATGTTGTCACAGCTACAGCCTGGAGAGTTAGGACCCTGCCTCACTATTCCAGGGTATTCCTGACATAACAAGTTTGACTCTGTTCTCCTGCATGGTGATGTTTGTAGGTCTGAAAAAGTGGTACACTCTTGCAGACCTTTCAATAGCACAGTTTGTACTTGCTTTCAAAAATGTTGCGGAAGCTTCCTTGTAATGTTGCATAATGCACACATGAAAATCTTGAGCCTTTTGGCTGGTTTAAGACATTTGTAGGCTTCTGAGGTCTGAATGAAGTTGAGTGGAAGATATTTGAGGTGGAGGATTAAAAGGGACAGGGATGAGGGAAAAGAGGGGGCCTAGGATGAGAAAACGAGAAGCAAGTGTGTCAAATAACTTTCAGGAAACATAAATGTGGAGACCACAATGTTTATTCTGTGCTTCTGATGCTCTCTTAAAAGAAACAAGTAAACCTACAACTGGTTGAAATTTCAACATTCTTTTTGGCTCTAAAATAAAAAAAAAAAAAAAATGAGCACCCAGAAGTCATGATTTGATGTAGGCATTCATGGTTTTCTTCAAAGCTGTGAGAAATATCTGGGAGCATTTTTCCGGATAATGAAAACATTGCAGTAGAGGATATCTAACACACATTGAAACCCAGACTAATTTTCAGGCTTTGCCTCATCACAAAAAAAATAGAACAAAACCTGTGTTTAGTAATTAATATAGGCTGCACCTTTACTGTAAAAGACACCGGTATTGTTAATTTAATTGTAAAGTACACTGGTACTATGAATTAATATTAGCTGTACATTACACTGGTCTAATTAATATTAACTGTAAAGTACACCGGTACTGTTAATATTAAGCAGGCTTTTAATGAGTTCAGGAAATTGCCCCCTTCTAACCCCTACAATCACACCACACAAAATAAGTAAATCACAATTATGGATTCAATAATTCTGTCGCTACATGCGGTGAGTGGGTGAAGCAGATAATTACTTCCAGTTGAGTTGCATCCCCCCTCCCTTTTCAAGTTGTTTCCCTTACTTCTAGCCTATTGTTTCTGTAAGCTGTTCTACTCCAGCAAGAACAAGAATTCCAGTAAATTACTTGATTAGGTACTTACAACATTTATTCCCCCAACACTAACATGTTCTGTCTGGGTAATTTTATCTTGAACATTGAGGATGTAAGACAATTTCATCGATTTGTCTGGTTCCCCCCCTTTTTCTCCTAATCAAACTAATGGACGAAAAATAGGTGCCCCTTCCGGGACCCGAGGCAGACACATTAATGGCGCCTCCTTGGTGTAGCTTAAGGGCAGATGGTCAGTAAATGCCGTGACTCCGATTTTGAACGATTTTTTTTAAAAAAATCAATCCTCAATTTGATTGGCTGGACTGAAATTCGACCGGTCAAGCAGCGCTCATAAGTGGCACAAACGTCTCGCTAGATGAACGGGTCACACGAGGTCATCGCACTGACGACTCAAGCACATGAACGCATTCCTCACACACGTAGAACAACACACAAACACGCATCGGTGCCATGGCAGGTACAAATAGCAACATTCAAATGAAAATGACATCAACAACAACAACAAATTAATTGCCTGAGCAGCTTAAAAATTAATTGAATTAAATGCTTACTGGGTAGGTCGTCAGCTATCTCAGGAGGTTTTTGACAGGAAGGGTGCCAGACTGATGTCTTCGTCACTTGACACAAGAAACAAGGGAATATTGCACGTGTGTGTGTGTGATGGGGTGTGGGTTGAGTGGGAAGAGTTGTGCAGAACACCGAGGTGCCAGACGAGCTTTTGAGATCGGAAAGGTGGCTAATATTGGCGTTAACATGCAAAACAGGATTTTTGCTTGTTCATAAAGGTGATTTCAGGGTGGATGTAGGTTTCTCCATCTATTTAATTACAACAAATTTGTCTAAAACAAAAGGAGACGCATTTTGGAGTTTACAATCTATTTCCCAGTCTTGTTTTGACAATTGTTAGAACCTGGCAAACAATCAAATGAACAGAAATACTTTCTGTTCTTCTACAAATTGGAATTGTCAGCAGGAGAATTCCAGAAATCAGAGCAAAGCTCTAAGATATCGACATCATCCGCTTGGAAATGCAGAACAAAAGGATTTGCTTGTGCCCAAGACTTGATATTCCCTGCGGGGAGGACAAAGATAACATCAGATCAGACAGTCTGGCTAACAAGAATCCCTCGTCACATCTCAATAAGGAATTGCTGCTTTATTTGGTTGTTTGGTCGCTGGCTTTGTCTTGGGACGCACTTACTGATATGTCCATCATACCCCAGCATAGCTTTGTCGAGCCGCTTCTGTCTAGATCAATGCGAGGCTCTCGTGGTCACAGAATTAGCGAGGGTCGGGGACTCGCACCATTCTGACGTCAGGACTATGCGCGCGCACGTCTACAGAGCACATCTATAAAAAGATGAAGAGAACTGTCTAACTGCTATACTATTTATTTTAAGAATACTTCAAGACAAAAGTTGTTTGCTTTTATATGTTAACGACAAGGAACGATTCTTCCTTACAATGGTTTGGTACACTAAAAATTGCGGGCTCGATGTGAACACCAGCGTATTGGTCTGAACTAGTGTGAACACTACCGATAAAAGATGAACAGGAAGTAAGTCATTATTTTACATCAGCCTCATGCCAGCTGCAGGAAATGCAGTCGAAAAAAGCAGCGTGCATGCGGCTTGTCTGAAATTGCTGGCAATTTCAGACGATGTAAAAAGCAAATTCCTCAGAGAATAATTTAGCTGACTTTTTGTGAATGTGAATTAGTAACTCTTAACGGAGCAAAAAAAAAGACACGAGGAAGCTTGGGCAAGGAATTGGTTAACACCAGCCTTTGATTGTTACCTGACATTATTTTATGCAGAGACGCAAGTACAAGCAGCAGATGCTAGAGTCAGACAGACATACAGACATACAGACTGGGTCAACAGGAATCCTGAGAGACAGATTGTGTCGGTGAGACAATGAAAGGAAAGATTTAACCTCTCTACCCTTACGTGTTTCGTGGTTCACAGAAAAAAATATGTTTTTTCCAAAAATCTGTTTTTTTTTTAACAGTTAAAAGATGAGCAAGTTATTTTTGACGACGAAAAGAAATTATAGTTTTCAAAAATGGAAAACCGACATTGCAGTCTCAACGGCCACGTGTTGCAGACGGTTTGTCCTTGCTGCCAACCTTGCGTGTGAACTCTGTTGTTTTCTTTGGCGGTGAATCGTTCCCACGGGTCCTGTTCCTTACTTTTTTCTGCTCAATCGCGTGATTTACCAAAAGTGAAGCATGACGACTCATCTACTCTTCGTTCTTTCGATGCTCATCCCTTGTTTTCCCTATCGTTGACAATGACCTCGCGATTTTCCCACCCACCCGACAGCTGCACGGGTACATAAATTAAGAACATTCCGCAGACTAGGAATACTAGCAGACCAGTCGGGGAAGAAATGAATATAATGAAGGGAGAGAACACTGAGAGCAGGGGCAGACAACACACCTCATGACTATCATCTCTGCTTGTCTGCGCTTGGCCGTGTAGCCATCACGTGATTTTATTGCTTACGTCGACAGCAGACACGACTGCTGCCAATGTAGATGTTGTCGCATTAACGTTTTACAGAACTAACATCAGATTGTATTGCCCCCTAGGGAGATGCCTATTTCTTTTCGCTCGCCTGAGAATGATCCAGCTTGAGACATTAAAAAAGTGGAGGTGAGGGAGGAGGAGAGTTTATCGCTTTGCAAGTCTCGATGAACTCAGTTTAAAGAACGAATGTGGAAGACGACACAGATGCTTTCTATCTCTCTCTCATACACATAAACACACACACACACAAATGTTTCAGAAATTGGTGACCAGAAATAGTTTTCTTCACTCGGTGTTTACACATTCTTTACTTAGATGAAAGTCCCCGTGAGACACAATGCATGCACATACATCTTTAGTTTTTTTTAAAGCCGGAAATTAAAAAAAGAAAAGAAAAGAAGTTTTAAAGATCAGTCCATGATTAGGTGATCCATGCACCGAAAACTGTGAGCTCTTCATTCTAGAAGAATCCATTTCGTGGTGTATGGCTGTGGTTGTGGACGGTTGCGTGAGAAGTGAATCAATCAGACGGCGAGACATCAGCATCAACCTGACACGGATTTCTGCAAGACCTGCAGTCTGGTCACACTACGACCTAAAAGAAGCATTATATGATACTGCTACAACTGGCTGGCGGCTCTACAAAAGCCACATTGCCATAAAAAAATAAAGGTCTCATAACCCAAAGGCTGTAGGTGGCGCTGAACTAAGGGGCTCCCAAGATTTTGCAAAGGCTGAGAGAAACTGAGTACGAGACTTCAGCGAGAAAACGGCGTGACATGATCACATGACCAGTGTGGTCTGCCGAATCAGGTTTTGGATATCTCTTTATAGACACGAGCTCGACAGAAGAATGTCCAGCAACCAGCAATCGGAACTGAAACATGCTGCTTGAGGCCTACGGCAGAGGATGACAACACCAACACACACGCTAATCGAGGGGTCTGCACCGCCTCTTGCTCCCATTATCCACCCATAAGTTCACGGGTAGGTCGTACCTAAGATTTAAAGGTGACAGACCTTAACTTAGCAGACGCGAAGCAGAAGCACAAAATGAAATTCTCAAAGCGCCATCACAACAAAGCTGTTTGTTTGTTTTTAAATCATCAAGTTACCGATGGATTGAGGACAAACATCCGAGGGGTCAGGAAGGCAGGCTGAGAGAATGAATTCATGGAGCTGGAGAAATGTTAGGAGCTAGCATTAATCGTCGGAACACAAAGATTACATAGGCACACGCTTCTGTTTATTGCCACTATAAACGTTCGGGAAAAATAAAGAAAGATGCCATCAAAAGAAGGAGAGCAGGAGCAAGATGACTAAACCGGGAGGAGAAAACGGATGGTGTTTGCTGTCTGTACTTCTGGAAAGGGAGATAAGGTATCAGCAAGGCTGGGGGAACAGACCCGTAGCTGCTTGAGGACAAGGCTTGTTGACACAAAGGAGTGCAAGACGGGGGAAGATTTGTGTCTTTAGATGATGAGTTTCAAGTGGGGTGTCTCAACCTGATTTGAGTCACTCGCACCCTGCGCTCTGTCTTTGCAGATTGTCTTTTTTTATTTATGAGTCCGGACAAATTAACCCCACTGACTACAAGCTTGAGACTCATGTTCTCACATAAACAACTGAATTTTAATTTTGTTGTGATTCTGTCACGTGACAAAATTTAAACCCCGCAGCGAGACGGTGGGTGCTCGGGTAGTCTCCCCATAATTTTAATGATGCTTCTCCATCTTAGGAAAGAAAGATAAGTGTTAACCCTTAAGACTGTGAGATTTTTCGGCATATTCACATGTATAGTGATATCTATAGTTAACTATATTTCATACCTTAAATAGGTTGGGATCTCATATTCTTAGAGTTTTTTTTTCTTGGCAGTGTGTTTTTAAGCAAGGTTAACAAATGCTGATGATGGGGTCAACAAACCCTACATTTCTGAACTACGCCTCACACGTGGCCAAACTAAATCCTTGGCAACAGAAAAGAAATGTAGCTACGATCTTTTTCTACGGAATTGATTTGCGATGTGAACACAGTTTTTTGACATCGTTCTTTGCATCATTCCTTGAATCCATGCGCGCATCCTTTCGTGAACAGATGCTAGATGCTGACAACGGAAAAAACGAGACACGTAAGCGTGCACACACACCCCCCCACACACACACGCACGAGCTTGTCTAGGGCATTTCTTCTCAACCTCAGCCCGGCTGGAATCGTAAATTGCCAAATGAATCAAGGTGAGAGGAGGGAGGCGCTGCGATGGCGTGTGTGAATTTACAGGCCACCATGTTTGTTGGTCCCAAGACGAGGCCACATCCGGGTACACTCCACGCCTTGTACATCCCACATGAACAATGGCATGCCGAACTTGCGATCCACATCTCGATCTTCATGACAATACACGGTGCTCAGCACGTGTGAGGCTCTCCTCTCCACCCCATCCAGTGAATGCAGCTCACCATCAGCTCCCTACCCGGCTGTGCGCTATAATTTTGTTTCTAACGTGAATATGGCGTCCGGAGCCTTGGCCGCCACCGTCTGGAAACACTCGTCCGAGTTGGAGCTCCGCGGAACCACCCCTTGCGGAATGACGTCAGCTGCTAGGGGGCGAGGGTGGGGATCGGACCCCCCTGGCCACGAAATGTGCGGAGTAGAGCGAGACACGTGTGGGCAGTTCGGGGGCTGCGACAGGAGGTAGGGGTACGCGTGTGGGGTTTGCGTGGGCTCCAGCACGTGCAGCAGCGCATCTGCCGAGGAGCTGGAGCTGAACGAGTCCTGACTGTCCGCGCGCGGCTGCTGTTGCGGCGTGGTGCTGCGGCAGGCCCGCGAGCTGACGTGCTGGATGGTGACCAGCGGTGTGACAGGTAGAGGCACAGGGGATGCGGGGGCGGAGACGACGTACGTGCCAGGGAAGGCGGGGGACACTGGCACGCACAAGCTGGCAGCGGACAAAGACCGCGGCTGGTCCACAGCAGGCAGGAGGAGCCGGGGTGGCGGGTGACGCGGAGGCGATGCCGATCTCCCTCCGGCTTCTCTCGACGGCGGGGTACGTGGTCGTGGGGGTAGAGGAGGCGGAGGAAGTGAAGAGGCAGCGGATCTGCTGCTGTCCGCGTCGCGGGGTGGCTTGTCCAGCTCGTTGTTCTCCATGCTACCCGCGCCGCTCTTGTCCGTCAACACAGGCAGGCTCTTGTTCCACCCCAGGTTTGGCAACCCCAGCACGGGCAGGGCAGCGTACTGCAGAGCGGCCGAGATCAAAGGGCAGCTCTGGGGCTTCTGGGGGCCAGCCATCAGAGGGTGCACCTTCAACACTAGGCCCGTTAGGTCCTGGTAGCTGTGCATCAACAGCGGCATGTTCTGCACCCAGCGCGCCGTGGCCTGCGCAGAGTCAGAGTCGCAACACGGCGGCAAGAAGAAGGGGCTCGTGTCAGGGTCATCAGGGTCAAGGACGGTTACTTGTGGATTTGGTTTGTTGCGTGACGAGCCACTTCCGATCCTTTTGTACTTCTGTCCTTTCTTCGAGGGTCTTTTGGCAGGTTTTATTTTGGGACGAGGTTTGGGTGTGGGCTGCTTGCTGACGTTCTCGTTCGTCTGTTTAAGCTTAACGGCGGACTTGGACAGTTTCTTGGGCGGCGAGTACGATTCGATGACGATGCTGGGCATAGGACACAGCTTGCCCGTAGTTGTTGTCAGTTTTCCGGAGTTAAGGCTGGACTGCGGCGAGGCCACCTGGTCCCGGAGTCCGGCCTCTTCTGGGTCCTGACACACCTGCTGGAACTGGCCGTACTGCTGAAAAAGCTGAGGGCGAAAATGGTGGTTGGGGGTTTGGTGTTGGTCACTCAGCACCTCGCACACGCCGCTCCCTGGTCGACTGCTTGTCGCTTCCGGTGGGGCTGCTTGCTCCCGCGGACTAGTGTCAAAGCCCACTTCTTCACCTTGGTCTTGTACAGGAGGTAGACGATCAACCAGCCCAGGATGCCGCCCAGCACGGCGGCCGTGTGCAGGCCAATCTGGGGGTCGTACGAACGGTAGAACTCCTCGACAGCGCGCTGCTGCTCCTCGGTGGCCGAGGTCAAGGTGGTCAGCTCCAGGCTGTGTGGAGGCACCCGGCTGTGAAGCAATGTGCCGGTTCCATGATTACGACCCACGTGACTCTCGGCGTTGAAGTAGTTCTGGTGGCGATGGTGGTGGGTCGTCAGCACATGGACTTCGCTGAGGATTCCGCTGCCGTTGCTGTTGTTGTTGTTGTTGGCGTTTTCGTAGACAAGGTCGTTGTGGCTGTCGATGTCTTTGATGGAGTAGAGGTCACTGTGGTTGGTTGCTTGCTCAGGCCGGCCTATGGGCAAGGGTAGCTGCAGCATGGCAGGCTCGGGGGTGAATGGGGAGGCGGCAACATCCTTGGGCTGCGCGCGGCTCGGCGGCGCCTGCGCTTTGCTCATTACGTCATCGGCCTGTCACAGGAGGGACAAACACATAGATTATAACATGTATATACTATGTACAAGGAAACAGATAAATGTATGAACAGAGACTTCACACGAACACACATATATACAGGTACAACGATAAATACACACGCGTACACATAGACAAACGCGTATACACATTCCTTCAAAACAACCGTTAGATACTTACAGAAACATATATATTCATGCAGCAACATACCGATTAAAAAAAAAACACGTACACATTTCGAAGAAAAGAAGTTCTGTTTGAAGAAATCGTTTTCGTGTTTGGCTGTAAAGTGTTAATCGTCATATCAGTTCAGAAAGTTAGTTCTAGAACGATGCTGGAGTCGCAAAAAAAAAAAAACAAACAAAACAAAAAAAAAAAAAAAAAAAAAAAAAAAAAAAAAAAAAAACAAAAACACTAAAAGGCTATAACGGTAAAATATTTGCTCTTGTAAACGGCTCGACTATTTTTACATTCTTTAATGATTTCATTGCTTGACTAAATGAAGTTACAAGAATTTAGCATTATTTCCCCTTCACTCAAAGACAAACTTCCGGTCAGCCATGCTGTTAGTGCAGACGTTCATATTTTTATCTTCATTTTTCCATTTGTTTTGACATCGTTTGTAACACAAGCCTGCGTGCGCCCACGAACGGACAAGAAACGAGGGCCTTCGATCTCCAAGTTTTGTTCCACCGAGTGGTTTGTAGAACTTGTGACATTCCGCAGGCTAAATTTAGCTCGTGACAAATGGACGGAGAGCGTGAGGGATGAAGGTTGTCTTAGGCTGCTTCCGTCGTTCATGCGCCATTATCCCGCGTGTCCGAGGCAGACATTTTATGACAGTTCCAATGCGGCTCGACCGTTAGCAGCACATGACACACATGGTGATATGTAATGTATACAGAAATCCCTTCTTAGCACTAATCTCGTTGTATTACTTTGAAATTAAGAACCGCCTACAAGGCTAATTCCAGCCTTCTTACCTGACATGCACCAGCAGGTAAACAAGTCAACATTTTTCGATCCTGGTTACCTTTATTTATTTATTGTTAGTTATTTCTTGTGAGCCACGGGACTAGAGCCACGTAACGTGTCCGACATTGTGTCCACGCATTGACGGTTTACAGTTGAACAAAGCGATGTGTACAGGTAACACACCTGTATTTTCACAGCACGTAGGATGTTGTTGGCAACACCATATACACGGGTTCAGAGGCTGAGTAGCCGCCGAGATGTAAACGAGTGTCGGCGAGGGTGAGTCAAGCCTGCAAGATGTTACATCTGCTGACGTTAACCCTCTGTCTACCAAACTGTCTAACGTGCACGAGAGGCCTGGGCAACGGTATTCTCAACTGTTTATTCAGTTGCTGAAATATTTTAAGGACTTTGTCGAAGGCAAGGTGAAAACGGCCATAAATGCAGACTAATATTTTAAATAACAACTTCTTCAGATTGTAACCAACAGCGAAACAAGAAGAGGGTTGTATAAAGTATGGAACCTTGGCTGTAAATATTTAGGAGATAGGTTCTATTTACTTTCTGACTATCAATAACATTTAGAGATGAGAGAAGTCTGCAGCAGAGACGAAGGACCGCATAGGTCGAAGTCGTCTGAGTCGTCAGTTGTTTGAAAGACTGGCACCTCATGGCTTCTGCACATTTGGCCATCGTCTGCACAGCCGGAGCGAGCGGTTGTCTCGTCTCAAGCAGCTTGTTAACATTTCATGTCTCGGGTGGCGTATATCACCGGGAGGCTGAATGCTTCGCCCACAAATCACTTAAGTAAAGTCTGGAGTAAATAACCATCTAGTTTATGGTTTAACCCCCTGTAGCACGTGACGCTGTTTTGATTATTTCATCTTGGGATCGATCCCAAACAGTTTTTTTTTAAGTTTTGTTTTTTGTTGGCACATAAAGTGTCGCTTGTTTTTGAAACTGTGTTGATGATATCAATGTTTTTTGTTTTACCTCAGAGGGTTAAAAAAAGCGTTTTCTTGGTTTCATGCTCATCTTCCCTGTGATGCTTGTGGTCGTGGACGTATCGGCTATCTACAGAAAGAAAGGTCGTTGATATCCTCAACACGATTTCCACTTATCACCTCAACCCCGTCAGTGTCAGACCTGAGGAGGTCAAATGAGGGGTCAGATCTTAGCTGCAAGGTGTAGTCTGCTTCTATTTCTGACGGCGGGCCCACTGCCATGAGGCCACCCGACTGACAAAGGGCAGACGGACTGGAACTTCTGGCAGAAAGTCACGTGACTGGGCGCTGTTGTGCTCAATCCTTAATTAGCACCCGGGGCTAGACCACCGAAAAAGAAACATAACCCAGAAGGGATTGTTTACTCACCTTTAATTAGCACCTGAGGATAAACCCTTTTAGAAGTTGGCCTGACTCGAAGGCCCTGTTTACTCCTCTATAATTAACATCCGTGGGTAGAACTTTTTAAAGGTTAACCTGACTAAAAGGTCTTGTTTATTTGCAGGAGGTCGCCAGTGAGAGGTCAGTCAGGAGTTTCTGAAAAAAAAAAGTTTTGGGAAGTTTTGACAGACGATTTATCTTACAGACACCTGGATCAGGGTGTGTGAATACCGAGAGATTACGATTAATCCAGGGAAATCGGCAGATGGTTGATGTTGGTAGTTCCACTGTCCAGTCCTCTTCTCTTCATAAGCTCCTTCTTACTACTACTAAATGATTTGTTGAGCACAAACTCACGCTGGTGAGGAGCGTGCTTTTAGCTCTTGAGACAAGAACGAGACACGAACAACACACAAAGGACGGAAGGATGAACAACAATACTGATGCCTAATAAAATACAAATATAGAAAACGCAAAGAGCAATCAGGTAGCAAGAACTGAGAGCATCGTGATTCCGAGGAGGGGAGTAGCAATAAACGGAAAAGTGAGAGGAAGGGGAGGGGTTGAAAAAAGGACCAGCATTCTCCCTCCTCTTCATCAGCTTCTTCCTTTTCATCAGTTTTCCTCGCGGCCGTTTTCTCCCAAAACGTTTATCAGTTCCTAATCTTTACAACCCGCCACTGCTTCATAAATCGTTATCCTCGCCATTCTGGGACTGCTAATAGGTGTCTATTAATAGTAGGCAACGCTTGAGAAAACACAAGACACTCACGTTGCAAATGGCACGTGATCACCCTGAAATAGTTCTCCGCCACTGGAGAGCGCACTTTATTTCTCCTGTGACGAGGGTGAAACAATGCTTTTCGCACACCTCACCCTTCCTTCGCCAGAAACAAGACTGGGACATGCGCAGAACACGTCTTTGATGTAATGGTGCAAAGTGTTTACACTTAACTTTAAAAGTTATTTAACTAAATATATTTTATAAATTTTTCTGTAATTGAGAACAATTATATAAATGTTAAAATCATTTTTAAGTAGCAATAAAGTAATAATGTAAAATTTTAAAATAAACTGAGTGGCATTGTATGGTAGGCGATGGTCGTCATTATATTGTCAAAATCGAGGAGCCGATTAAGAGTTTGGAGGGTAGTTAACTTTGTGATAATGGGAATACGTAATCGCTTCCCATTCTTCCTCACCCCCACCAAACCGGAAGGGTCCTACTGGCCGGACTTCATCACGTGTATCTGCGCAATGAGGAACTTCCGGTCTGTCATAAACAGCAGTCGAGGCGGGCAGAATTGGATCTCGGTTATCCTCATTACCGCCAGGAGACGCTCGCCACCCACCCGACTCTTGCTACCACCACAATCGGAAACGAGGCTGGCGCCCTCTAGACTGGGTTCAGCCAAACCCACCCCTCTCTCCCCCTCCCCTACCAACCCTCAGATCATCGAATGCAGTCGAGTTTTTCTCTCCTCGTCCAGAGATGTGACGATGCCTCGGCTGTCTCTTTTGTTTGACCAATAAATAATCGTCGGCGAGTCGTCACAACGGTCCAGAAGTCGACTTGACTATTCGCTGAACTCCAGGTCTTCCCATGGAGTCTCCGTGCTGCCGATGAGGTCAATATTTGGGTCTCGTTCCTCGCGCCAGGCCGGCAGAGGAAACAGGTCTGGGGTTGAAGACTGTTCGCAAATACAGTTTTCTTAAATTACTCTCCAGCGTGTTTACAGCTGCTTCTGGTTATGGCGGGTACCTGTCTGTTTAACGATCTTTTGAAAGAAAGATGGGCGAAAAGAAAGAAAAAGAGAGAGAGAGGGAAAGAAAGAAAGCTACTGAGACCTTTGCTGGCCTGATCACACAGAGGGCGTCCAGAGTCGGAAACTGCAATCCGGAGCTTGAACAGGTTCATCAGGGGCGGAATGTGGTCTTTATCGAGATAGTCTCCCATGGAGTCAGACACAGGACAGGTCTAACGGTCAGTGTTTCAGGAGAAACCCTTCAGTTCGCCCGTTAGTATGAGGATGGTAGTTTTGTTTCTACTGGTATAAAGTACAGACAGAGAGAGAGAGGGAGAGGTCGAACTCTTTATTCCATTACTGCCAATATACTCGTTTCTCTACATTCTCACATACACATGCTCTCATTCACGTCCACGCATATTCATATACATATCTGAACACTTCAAAGAAAGTGTGACATTCCAATTCGTTGGATAATAACTTGATAATAGAACTAGATCATCAGCAAACGTGATGATAAACAGTTCTAACAGATCTGGACACAGCTGAACACCAAGTTTACCATCGGCAGATATTCTATCAAGCTATTTTGTTCATAATAAGTGAGAATAATGTTGGACTGGCTAGACAACCTTGTCGGAGGCCCCGAGGGCATTGAAAAAAAAAATCGGTGAGTTCGCTATTCGTCCGAATACATACTTTTAAGGATTCATACATTGACATTATTGGTTTAGTAAATAGGCAAGATGTTCCGGAATTTATTAGGGTTCTCAGCAATGTTGCGCTGAACAGAGAGAGAGAGAGTGTGTGCACGCGCGAATTTTATATTTGTGTCTGTTATCATGTTCGTTTGAAGTTTCATGCTTAAAAACAAAACAAAAAAAAACTGCCGAGTAGCAAAAGACCGAGCACTTAATTATTAATTCAATAAATTTTCTCCATAATATTCATTGCATCCCATTCCTTTAGCTTTAATTTGCTACTGCACAAACATTTTTTTTTTGGGCCGGGCAGAGCAATTTGAGAAACATCATTTCTTTAAATCTCTTTTCTCAAGATACAAACCTATAAAAATCGCTAAGCACAGAAAGGAGCTTAACCTCTTACGTCACGATTGTACATCGATACAAAGACGTTGATAAGATTAGAGCAGGAGGGAAACTGGACCAAACTATTGCTGAGCCCCACTAGTCGCCTGAAACATTTTACTGCTCACATCGTCGTTCAGATAAGACTTCAGTTCGTGACTCATCACGTGTCCGACGAGCGCCTGATCTGAAGAAAGTCTTGACCTCAGAATCCACATTTCATCAAGCTTAAAGTGAATAAAAAGCTGCCCATCGTCAACTATCACTCAATCTTTTGCATGTAGGATGTGAGAATTATAGTTCAATCTAAACAAAATTGAAATTGTGATGTCTGTCAGCCATATATAATCAATTTTCATTTCAACTTTTCTGTTTACTTTCTTAAAAATATTTGAAGTGTTTTATATGAATATCGACTTCACAATAAACCTAAAATCCAGAACAAACGTTCAGCCTAGGTGGTCTGAAATATGACATTAGTTCACTCAGCTCAGAAATATTTAAAAAGGGGATGTAGTTTGAAATAGAAGTAAAGGAATTAATATTTTAGAGGCACTTAGACTGTTCTAGAATATCTGTATAGCAAATTGACCGCCTGAGTTATGTTGCTTTAGAAAGCATGCCACCTACAACAGCTCGAGCGACCGTTGATAAAACGACAGACTGTCCAAAAGTCGTCTGACTTATTCAGGGTCGAGATGGGGTGAGGAGAGGACTCTCCTTTCCCTCCAGTTATCCCGCAATTCGATGCGGCCTCGTCTGCCCTACTGGTTGTCTCCCTGGATATTATTTCTCCTTGCTTTTGTTGCGAGATTCTTTCTGAATCGGAAACGTCCAGCGGGTCCTCAAGGAGTCAGGAGGTTGGAAGCATCACCACCAGACATTTGTAGTGCGCATGCGCAGAGAAACGCACTCCACCTCCCTCTAAGCCGTCAGCAGTTGGGTTGTGGCTGTTAGCGTCACGTCAGCAAAGACGTTGTATCACTGCAGGACGCAAGGATCACGTAGAGCTAACGGGCGCTGTGTTTGTACTACGGTTCACAAATCCCTCTCCCTGATTCACACATGTCACCGCTAATAAGCAAAGTATACAAATGCCCAAGAACTGAAAAAAAAACAACAACAAAAAAGAAATATTGATTTACACAGCAATTACGGAGGGGAGGGTGGCCTAGTTTCCCGACATCCCCAATTCGATTACCGGACGTCTTTCTCCTCCTTTTTGTCCTCAATTTAAAAAAAAAACAGTATGTTTAGAAGCCGGGGTTATGCGATCACTATGGTAAGAACAGCCGGTAGGCATCTCTAACTAGAAAAATATCTCAGCAGTGTGTTCTGTTCTTACCTGCCGTGCAAATTAAAGATGGCGTAAATTAATGGTTTTCAGTCTTTGGCTCGACCGCATTTTCCCTTCAGGTTTTCGTTCATTTTTTCCAGTAAAAATCGAGAATGAAGTGGTGCCTCTAGCAAATATTGTCGTACTCTATCTTCATCAGTTTTCAAGTACTACCCAGTGAAGAGCAATCAAACATAAGGCTAAGCAGCTCGCACGGAGTACGGGTGCACACGTCCTTGCGTGGACTTCTCGATACTTCACACCGTGCTCAAGCCGACCACGAGTTTTCAAAACAAGAATGTTATTGTCCCAGAAGGCTGTGTAAACTGTAACAGCGCATGCAAAAATGATCTGATCGTCTTAGACAAATATTTTCTTTGCCAAAAAATGTTAAAGAAAAATTTAAAAAGGAGAAATTAGTCTCTAAAACCTCGGTGTGAAAAGACTGGTGTATTTTGATTGCTGCAATAAGCAACTTGACGGAAATTACCTTCTTTTGACACAGAACAGACCTTAGTATCATCGTCTGTGTACATAAAATAAATTTAAACGACTTGATGAAAAGGGCTGTTCTCACAACTCGCACACTGGATGCTGCATGAAGCACTCCGCCTGGACTAGTAGATGGAGTTAAAAACACAATAACATAACCCTACTTTGTTTCTTCCCGTCCACAATTTTTGTGTGTGTGTGATGCGAAAGAAAATATAATATGCCCCCCCCCAAAAAAAAAAAAAAACAAAAAAAAACAAAAAAAAAAACCCCAAAGCAAATCCGTTCTATTTTCCATCGCGAATGGCGCCCTACCAATAAGGAGGGGGGACCACGCGTGCTCGTATCTAAGTCCACCGCAATTATCTGACCTTGCGGCAAAAACAAAAACAAAAAAAAAAAAGAACAAAACAAACAAACAAAAAACAACAAACCCAAAAAAAACAACAACAAAAAAAACAACAAACAAAACAACAAAGTATAATGGAGATAACTCGCTGAGGACATTTTTCTTGTTTGCTGGAGAACATCAGACTGACAGGGCGACTCCTTTTTGAAGACCGGAAATAGTGCAACTCGCTGTTTCTTTTTCTGTAAATGTTCTTGAAATACTGATCTGATGCAAGAACACTGGGTTCTTTGGACGCTGAGAACGTTAAAGCTCATCCATCTGCCTCTTAGGCATTGCTCCTACAAAGTAATTGAACTAGTTACAAGCATGATACCTCCTCTGTTGACGGGCATGGGGATTTAAACTTTATTCCATCTATCGCTTCCTGGCGGCAGGCGAAGTGGTTGAAAACATAACTGCTCTAATGTTTCTTGGTAGGCGGACTGGTCTTTTACGCAGTAACACTAATATTTTGTTTTGGCTCAACACGCAGGTTGAAAACTACTTTTATTGTCTTTTGCTGGACAACCTGGTAGAACTATATTCTTTCTTGGCAAGCTACATGACGCGCGCGTGCTTTGTAGATATATGTGTGTGTGTGTTTGTGTGTGTGTGTGACACATAATACCTGTAGTGTATTAAATGTTTAGCAGACTACCTTACTAATAACAGCAAGTGTATTGCTGACTGACGTTTTGAGGACGATACTCAAAAACACGAAAAACCTCAGCGTAAGCGGGAGATAACTTGATGAAGACTGTCGCGTGAAAAGGGCAGGTAAGCATGGACATTACCAAAAGTGTTCACACATACTAGCTGCATGATTCAGTACAGAACAGGTTTGGGGCCTTAGCTTCCTTAGATAAAAAGATGTACACAACATTCTGCTAACGGTGATGTACTATTTTCTTGAGTTTGAGCACATACGTTTTATTTGTTCAAATTCTCAAAACTGTGGTTATCTGTCTTTGAAAGAAAAATTCCTAAACAGCCTAAACGTTCACTGAAATAAACATCGAATGGAGAGTGAGGAGAGAGAGGAAGAAAGTGTAGAGAGAGAGAGGGAGAGGAAGAAAGAGAGAGAGAGACAGGTAGGTGATACAAAGGCTCATCAAAGACCTAGACAGTCAGACAAACATGGTGAAGTCTGTGACAGTAACGACTCAAACGGTACCTGGACACAGGCATGTTGGTGCCAGATGCTGGAGCTGCTAAAGAAGTTGGATGACATGCAGCGTCTGCTATTAGAGTGTCTCGCTCGTACACCGCCAGCACATCCCGCTTCATTCCGTTGCTAAATTAGCTCCCCCTGACTGACCGAGGTCTTGTTGAAGCTGCAGTAAATCCTCCCATCTGTTGCCACCCTCTGCAGGCAACGGCAGCTGGCTTGTTCAGCCTCGTCTTAACTTTGTCTTTGCTTGCGTTTTTACTCTCTGATTTAGGGCCGTAAAGATCCGGGCTACCTTCAGATTGCGTTAGATTATGTATAAAATTACCAAGGGTCTCCGACATTTCCAGTGAAAAAAAGTCCTTAGCCAGTCAATAACAGCCTATTTTGCGTCACACATTGGACTCTCCAACCCTCCATCTGCCCCAGCTCGTAACCGCTCCTATCTTCTATTAACTTCTTAACTCTCGCAAACAAATTTGTCTTCTTTCTCTCTCAGTGTGTTGGTACACGAAAGTTAACTACAACATACTCGCCACAATCTTTAGCCAGGTTTGATTACTGAGAAAACGAGAGGGCAGAGGTTAGACAAGGAGAAGAGTGAACAAGAGAACGAATGAAGGACAAAGAATGTAGGACAGACTGACAAACAGACACGTAAGCTCTGGTGATCCATTCGCATAACTTTACCTTGATTATGTGCTGACCATGGTTCGGTCAACTGGGCAAGAAATAAAGAAACTCGATCGCAGTGTTGGTGATGCATTGCTGTGCCTCAAGAAATCCTGTAAATATATAGAAAAAAAAACCAAAATGTATCACTCATTGTTAGACAACAACATTAACGCTGAGAAACAATTGAAAAATAAACATGTAGAGATGTAATTTCTGGCATATACCGGAAGAAAAAAAAAATTCAGAATAACTAAAAATCAAGATTTAATCATCTTAAGGTAATTTTAAACTATCGCTTTCACCTCGTCATCTTAGGCTAGTGACTTCAATTAAACTATTTATGTACTAAACGCACGTGCACATCCTGCATGCATCGCGGCCCATAACCCAGAGGTATTGACACCCAAGATCATTAAGAGCATGATTCATGGCCTGCATTAGAAAAATTGGTGATATTTTCTTAACATCGTGTACATCAAAGAACATTAGTGTGTATATTAATAACAGCAGGAAGGTCAAACGTTCGCTAGTCTTCTTTGAATTCTGATTAAAAGGAAGGTGAGACAGAGGAGGTGTGACCATTGGCCATGTTTAATCTCGTCTTTAAAAAAGAAAAAAGATATGAAATCCGAGGCAGTTGCTCGCTGCTAGTTACATCTGCTGCTAACTGGTTTTCGACAATACGGTTGCTCGCTGAAGACAGGAAGAGATGACACCGGGACAAACAAGTCGTTGATCTTATAGCTGAAAAATTCGTTGGCCCTGGGCTTTCTTCACAATGAGGGCAAAATAGTATTTGAGTTGGCCTCATGTCAGAACATTTTTTGCTTTGACAAACCACCACCACCATCACAGCAACAACACTGCCAACACTACACGGCGCCAAACGACTCAAAATTGACAGCAAATGTTTAAAAGAAGACAAAGGCGATAAATACGATTACGATGATGAAACGACGATAAAAGATGATGATGATGATGATGATGCAGAAAAAGAAGTAGAAGGCTACGAAGCAGAATAACAAGAAACCAGATGAATAGACGCGAATGCATTTTACGTGCGACAGTGCACATTCAACGCGGTGTCACTCCCTGTCACAGCCAGCCCAATGTTTCCTAGCCAAGTAAAAATAAAAGTGAAGCAAAATGGGATTTTGTGAAATCTTCAGCATTCCATTATATCCGCCTGTGTTCCGGTGGTCGCCGTAATTTGCAAGTCCACGCGGCCCCCACCCCGAGCCGCAAGCCTCTCGTCCTCAGACCGCAAGCATGTGGCTGACAGGCTCTAGCGACGTTCAGGGGAAGCAACTCTCACGGACACTGGCAGCATTGATCTGCCCTTGTGTGCCAGCCGCCGCCGCAGCGTCCTCACGCCATGACTAGCGCGCTACCCACTGACCTCTCCACGACGCATGCGCAAAGCCGGGGCAGATTTCATTGATGGAGAAGCTTATGTTTTTTTTTTTCTTTCTTTCTCCCTGCTGCGGCTACAGTTTCCAGGCCAGATCATTTTCGACATGACGACTCGTGCTCTCTTCGGTGGACATTATTTATTTATTTTCTTTGTCTTTTATTTGTTTGTTCTCCAAAATTGCGGTGTCTGTTTTGCCAGACGTGTTTTTCCCTTTTGTTCCCATCTGGAGTCACCTGCCTTTCGCTTTCCATAAATATTTTCCATTAGGCTATGACCCGAAGTTAATAAAATATTAAAGTGAACATCAGTCTTGTAAATACTACGCAACGAGGTTTTGTGGTTTACAGCAGAGAACGGCGGGATACTAGCAGTGAACAGCCTCCTGGAGGACTGACAGTCGAGGGTCAAAGTTCGTTTATCCATGCACGAGTGTGCATGCTGTGAATTTGATAACATCATCAGCAGTAGTACCTAAAAAAAAAAAAAAATTATCCTGCTTGAAAAAAAAACTCTATCACGGGACTTAGCACTACAGTCTGGTTCAGCTTTTTCGCATTTCGTGAACTTTAACTGTAAGGCTGTCATGGTAGGACAGGGGGATGGGAGCAGATGGATAACAAATGGCGACCAGAAAGATCACGACCTCAGTAATTCTCACGAGATTACGTGAAATGTCGTAGGTTATATCTAACAGCCAAACGCCAGTCACCTCTGCACACTAGGCTAAAATGTCGGCACACTTTTCTGTTACTAAACTTCACATTTTATTTACAGGCCTTAATTTGTTTTTGAGTGTTAAAATCTGCCCTAATGTGTCGCAATAAGGACACATGTTACAGATGTGAATACATTCACTCACATGTTACAGATGTGAAGACATTCACGCACATGTTACAAATATAAACACATTCACATACATACACACATACATAAATTAGGATCACCGTGTGTCCCTTTCAGCAAATATTTCAAGACTCTAAAGCTCATTCAGTCACGTGGTAGTGTCTGCTATTTTGGTAACAGTTTTCTGGAACACTTGCTGTGAATTGAAACACTTTTGGTCTACAGGAGTCTTGAGGCATATTTTTAAAACAGTTCCAAAGAAGCAAATTTAAAATTTAAAAATTCGCTTCTCTGCCATTTAAATGCGTTGCACAAGCATTTTAACCCCCACTGTATGCGAATAAAAGTCTGAATAACAGTTTTATTTAAACAATTTTAGCTTAACAAATCATAAAATTATGTTCTGCACAGCGTTTCTATAAAACGGCTTTTATCTAATAATCAGGAACAAAAGTGTTGAAAACGAGAAATGTGTTGTGCAACTGGTCCTGCAGTCTTCTCTCGTGGGTTGACATCAGTCGCTGTTGTAGCTGCCACAAGCAAAAGCGAGTTACCAAACTTGTTATGCAGTTACTTTTCCTTACATGACGGATGAGGCTGTCAGATGATAAAAGAATTTGAACGTGGCAAAACGGTTAAGGAGCATGCGCAGTGGCAAGTCACGTGACTTGTGGCCCACTAAGACTTTGTGCCATTTCGAATCGAACGGCAGAGATGAGGACAATCTTCTCCAGCAAAGATAACACTGGGGTCTGTCCGGTAAGCTGGGACAGGTGTGCACGCACAGGTGCAACAGTGCAATGACCGTTCAGAGAGCTGTGAGTTCACACAACACTCGATAGTTTACTTAGTCAAACATTCACAGTAGATAGTCACACACACATCAGAGATTTCACATATTTATTATAGAAACAATCCACTTCTACCTCGTCACCGTCTTGTTTCTAGCCTTCCACCAAGCAGGTATTTTGCCAGTCTTTCCAATCTTCGCAATCACGAGTTTTGTTTTCACCAACGACAGCCTAGATTGATAAGAATGTTGAAAAACCATTTTCAGAGTTCCCGCGTTGATAAAATACGCAAGAGTGAAGAGAAAGTCCTTGTGAGAGAGAGAGACAGGAGAATGAGCAGTTATCACGACCTCTGGCGTTCAAACCACACAGTAAACAAAGGGTTAAAGGTGACGAGCTTTTGGCGAGGATAACTGAAGGTAGAAAAGATGAGTTGCCGTATATGTACAACAACATCAGTTGATTGTTTATCGGTTGCCACCAGCGAAGCCGTCCGGAATCAGTGCACAACAACAGAAGGCAGATATTCTCCAAATTCAAATCTCCAAACTGCCACTCCCTACCTTCAATTTTATTTTTGATATCATATTACCTGACTGCTTCAGGTTCACCATCCACAGTGCACATACGCCACGTGTTGGGATGTTGGCCGCTGCTGACGCAGTATGTTGTCACAGGTGTGCTACAGGCGCCTTTACAGAACCTTTAACCACATCATATACCTGTTATATACACCTCTAAATAACCTTTAAACATAATGATCGCCCATTCGATCGCCGAGAAAAAGCCATTTGAAAATTTCATTTCATTTCCAAACTTGAAAAAGGTGAGAAGTTTTAAGTCTCTGAAAATCACCAAAAGACCGTCATTTCTTACATTATAAACTCATATTTGTCTTACATTTACACAATTTTCATGTATGTTTATCTCTAGTACCATGTGTAGTGAGTTGTAGTCGGTCCTTTATTGTTTGTATATGAGTGGTGTTAAGGTGTACTCAGTTGTAGTCGTTCTTTCATTGTGTACATATGTTGTATATGTGCTGAGTAAGTGTGAGTAGGACTTCTGACAACATGTAGGCGCTGTTTCGATATGGCGGAGCGCTGGTGGTAGTTTACATTAATATCACAACTGCACTGGATCCGAGAGATTGTAAAAGCGATAAAACAGTTTTTGGTTTCTTTACACACACCTTCATAGAAAATACTACGCTGCTGATTGGACAAACTAATTGTCTCTGCTCCCTTGATTGGTCAATATCAGGTTCTAGCTCGCTGGTCCCAAAATGCCAGACGTGACTGTGTCGATGAGACTACAAAAGTCAAGAGCTGACGGTTACAAAAGGAAACCGATAACCTGCAGATCATATTATCCCAAGCGTGTGGATGGCATTTGAACGTGCTACGCCTCAACCATCATTCCTGTGTGGGAAAAAATGAGGGAAAAAATCTGGGCGGGAAAAGGTAGACAGAGGACGTGCAAGACATTAGTGAGCAGATCATGGAAGTTAGTGGACTAGTGTCTCGTACTGAACTTTGGCCTCTCACTGCGTGACGTACAGAACAAAAGTAGGTAAACGGTCTCCTAGAGTTCATAGAGGGCAATGAACGTGGTCCACCGCAAGTACCCCTCTTCTGTCGGGTACCGATCCCTGAAGAGCAGCTGCTTGCTAAGCAAGGATGGAAGCTGTTCTCAGCACAGACCTCAACTACCGAACTTCAGTCGATCCCAGATGTAGCCCCACTACAAACAGCGACAACTCATCGCTGCACCAGCGTGACGTGTAGGCGTTTACGTCACACGCCCCGACAGAGGGCGCCATCAAGCGTCACATGACTGCACGCCCCCGACTTCCGCTCAAGCAGTTCCAGAGTCCCCCCCTCGCCCACCACCCGCAGGCAGCAGCTGAGTTTCCCTGCTCCCAGAAATCAAACTCGTGTTTCCTCCCCAGATGAAAGACGATGGTGGGGAAGACCCCGCTCCTTTCCTCCAGCCCTGAATTTGCTGTGTTACAGGGGGCTGACGAGAAAGCAGATATTTCTGCACTTTTGTGCAGGAGCGGCAATTTTGCAGGTGCGTTATGCCCCTTACATTAGCGGAACATGAGAGGAAAATAATAAATTACACAGAACATGTAGCGGGCGGGCAGAACCATCCACTTCTACAAGCACGACTTGTAATGGCATTAGCTGATTACTTTGACTCTCCCCTGCCCCACCCCTCCAGTCTCCGGCTCCCTGCGGCGGGCGACATTTGTGGAAAACAAAATAAAAGGAAACTGTTAAACACAGTTATTGTTCTTTGTTATCACGGAGCTGCCAGGAGAAGAGGAGAATGCGATAAAAGAAAAAAAGGGTGGAATGTGGAATGGTCGGATGAAGATATGGAAGGAAAAAAAGCATAAAACAAAGTGAAGATGAAGTGCTCAGGTGTTAAAGGGTCTTCTTAAAGCCGTTCTTAACCATGTGTCGCAGTGTCCTACCTACGAAAGACCGTTACAGATGTATTGGCGAACAAGTTTCAAATGAGCTCAGCATGTTGCTCAATGTTCCGAACGTTCACCCCACAACCGTTGGGTTCCTGTGACCTTTGAGCTTTGCGGTTGACGACATTTGCCTGGTTAAGAATGATCTTTTACCGAACATGCATTGCAGAATATGTGAATGTTTGACAAATGTGTTCGTACTGCATGTCAAATTGTGTTGGCAGTATGTTGACAGAGCGTGTTCGGTCGAGAAAGGATTTATTCCATGAAGCGTGAGGCGAGGATCAAAAGAAGCGAAAGGACACACACAGAGAATAAAAGGATGCTGGACAATGAAAAAGCGACAGAGAAGCAAGCAATAAAGCACAACAACACTGACAAACAGAATGACAGATGTTCCGAGCGAAAGTCAGACGGGGAGGCGGCGGCAGGTGGGTAGAACTATAAACTCTTCATTACAGATTAGCGCGGGGCTAAGGGTCAGAGGTTAGGGAGGCACTGCATGGACATCCTGCAGGTTCATCTCTGGCACTCACTCCCACCCGTCCTGTCTATCAACCAACCCCCTTCTTTCTCTCTCTCACACACACTGGGTGTCTTGGAATCATTTTCCCAAATCCTCCCTGATGGCAGTCTAGGGAAAAGAGGGAGGGGTCAGTGTGAATATTCTTCTCTCCATCTCTCAATGGCCTGATTTCTCCTGCCTCGTTATTTCATTCTGTTCACTGGGCTGTGTTTTCACGCTATTGATCCCACGACCCCCGGCGTCCCTCGAACCCGACCTGACCACCTTCTTCAATGTCTTCTTCATTACATGTAGAGGTCCCCCCAGAATCCCTCACCCCGCACCCACCGCGAGAGTTCTCAGGTCTGTCGGAGGTGATTCGGTCATTTGAAAAAAAAAAGAGTCCGGTGCGGAGGAATCCTGAAGACAGCTATCGGAACTCCAGCCGCTAGGTAACGAGCAGACGAACAAGGCTTTGAAGGCCGTAGTTAGCTCCCTTGATGACTTGACGTGGAGGCCTGGTGAGTGCCCGGGGGTCGTCATCTACAGTTTCTTCTTTCAGAAACATTTCACCAGTGCGGGCAATGGGAAGGGGCAGAGGTGGTGGTGGGAGGAGTGCTCCATAGGCTGCACGTGCATCTGACAGACGGGCAGAAAATTGAGCAGGCGCAATCCTCTAAAACTACTAAAAATAGAATCAGAGTTGAAAGATGTAGAGCTTCAAAAGGATGTGGTTATGTGACATGAAGAAGAAAGAAAGACGACAGAAAGGAGCAAAGAAGAAAGAAGAATGACTAGGAAGAATGAATACGTATTTAACCATCAATGTGTGTGTGAAAGTGAGAAAAAAGGGAGACAACAAACATACACATTTTTTTATTGACAGGCCAAATTGTTGTTGATGCTACTCTTGCTTGTAACAGTCAATAAATCTTGTTTCCGTTTTTTCTGCCTGCCAAATGATCATCTTCTTAAACAAAATAAACACGATTTTATAGGTTTACTGTGGGTGATAATATTTGAGTGCTTGTGGATGAGTGTTTATCAGAGAGGGAGGATGGACATGGGTGGATTCTGACTGGACAACACCAACTGGGCGTCACTCAGGGTCGGGTGGTTCTGGGTGGGGGCCAGCACGCCGATGTCACAGTAATAGCATCATGGACATTCATAACGAGGTCCCCGAGTAATAGGCTTACCTGGCCAGCAGTCTGTTCCAGATATATCTCGCATCTACCTTCATAAAGGACCATAAGCCTCGCTGTTCGTGACGGGGACAAAAGGGACTGTCCTGACTCACGGTCCTCGCTGTGATTAATTCCTATTTTCTTCATCCTCCCGGTATTAATGCCATGGGCGTGGAGGGTAGCACACAGTGGACTAGGGAGAGGACTCTGACACGTTGTACAGGTTTCACAAACTGACAAATGTTCCTGTATTGATGTCGTAAAACATGCCACGTGACTCTTGAACGTTTTGCATTCATACGATTTTATTTTTTGTTCCATTCTTCCTTTGATTTTGCGATCCTTTCGTCTTTTTCCCCAACTCTATTTATAGTTTCAGTTAATTTTTTTCTTGTAAACTCAAATGATTGAATGCAGACTGTTTTATAGCCAGGGCTAGTGCACTGTGGGATGTGGAAGAAAATTCTAGAAGACATCACAGGCGGTATGGATCTACAAAGATGGTTGATTCGCGAACTTTTTACTTGTTAGTGCAGTCAGTCACCTGTGATGAATAACTCAAAAACTGTGGATGTCCAAAGGCGACACTTCTAGGCGATGTATTTTCTTTGTCACTACCTCATGGGATCTGCGACTTAAAAGTCGGAAAGTCAGGCAAGAGGACTTTGTCTGCTCTTTACATCGAGAAAAAATGAACTGATGGGTCTTTGAGGTGACCTTTTCAAATGCCAGCGACTGAGTTGTCCACAGGGAGACAAGAAGAGATTTCGTCCCCAACTGAGACCACCCGCTGGCTTGGTTGTGTTCTAGCATGGTATCTCGACATCGGAACAGGGGCCGTGTGGTGCTCCTTGTTTTTGGAGCACTTTTTTGGCACATACATTTTGCCTACAGACATTGAAAGCAAAAACTGACAGTACATTATTTAGGTTTTAATGTGAATCTTTGCCTTTTTTTGTAGGCTTGTTTGTATGAACTACCAGTTACAAATGTGTTAGTACAAAGATCTTGTATTCAGCACTTCATGAAAAGACTTATTAGAACTTGTATACAAAACAAACGATGTTTACATTCTCTGCAATGTGATTTGGGAGTAAATACAATGCAAGGGATGCTACAAGGAGGCAGACAAAAGAACTGGTGGCCGGACAACAGTCATCAGTGGCTTGGCTTGTCATTCAGCAAATCCCAGAGGGCTGTGGGAGAGAGTGAGAGCGGAGGAGACAGAGTAAGCTTGTCATGATACTCTATGCTTTTATGGAAAGAATGATATGTTTACTACACCTCACAAGTCAAGTATATATATTTCCACCTCGCTTGCATCCGTACACATGTCTGTCGGCCAAGTCAGTGCCAAAAAAACCCAAACAAATAAAAAACAAAATCTCGGAAAACACTGGGACTGTGGGCGTGTGTGTTGTCGTGATTGGACACCAGGGTTGGTGTCCTGCTTGATCAGTCTCGGAGATGACATGTGAACGCAGGACCTTGCAACCTCAGAGCCCGGATGACAAGCCGTTGATCACTGTGCCAGGCTGCACATGGTTATTGGCAGATTGTAATTCGCAGCAGAATATCTGGCTTATAACTGTTGTAGCAGTCAATACCACCGAGGCACGACAACCACACTTAATGGAAAGGTCGAACTTCAGCACATCATAACACAGCCGGGCAGACAAACAGATGCACGCACAGACACAGACAGACACACAGACAGACACACATACACACATACACACAGAGACAAAACAGAGAGAGACACAGACCTACATAACAACGATGTCCTTAAACGCAGTTTGCATTCAGGGTTATGGGATGCCACTCATATACAATCACGCACGCACACATCCTACTCCACACACACACAAACACATTTATACCCACAGGGCACGCACCTCACTGCCCAGCAGCAATTTTCACAAGTCAGCTGCAACACGAAGGCCATCAAAATAGCTCTGCCACATCCTGTACAAACATGCTTGTTCCCGGAATAAACTCGGCAAAGTGCTGAGAACATAATTTCCACAGGTCCGAAGCACTGACCTATTCTGGGAGCTCTTCGCGCGCCTGCCATGGTAACCGAAGCGCGCGCCATGTTAATCGGAAGGCCAGGGTGATTACCTGGCCTAGCCCTGGCGCCTGCACATTTTGTTGTTGTTGTTGTTGTTGTTGTTATTGCAATCTGCTGTGAGATGCCTGTAATGTAATTTCGGGTGATTACTGTTTGGAGATGATGACCAGATACCGAACTCAATAGCTTCCGCCGCCTACATCGGATGCGGATATCGGCGAGACTGAGGATGGACGGGGGATCAGACTGTGGCGGGGGGACCGGGAGGATCCAGGTTATGGAGGTTTCCAGTCTGGGCTGCATGAATACTCACCTGGTCTTTGACGTGTGCAAAAATTACAATAAATTTCAGAGCATAAAGAAGTCCTCGTACGACCCTGTTGAGATGTAGACATGTGTCTCTCTGTCTGAAGCCGCAGAAACATCAAAAGAAACACAGATGGGTGAATTCCCAGGCAACATATGAATGGAAAAGGCGATTATAAAAGTCTTGCTGTTTAATAGAAGTCGTGTTAAAAGCTTTATGGGTTATTTCGCTGTTCCCAAAGCTTACATGAACTGATGGTGTTTATAACTTTATAGACCATTTCGGTTTATAGGGTCTACTTCATGAATTTTATCGCTTAATGGGTGAGATCGGTTTCCAGCACTTTATCATTTCTTGTAGGTTGAATCGGTTCACGCAGTGTTATGGCCTGATAAAATCATAAAAGCAGACACGGCTTTCTGTGAGTGTACTTGGGAAAAAACAAACAAAACAAAGCACCGTTACTTGAAGTTATATCGGCCCAGAACTGTGATGATCTAGTTCTCTACCAGGGTGTGAACAGCCAGATAACAGCAATGACGAGAAATGATGTGAGAAAAAAACTAATGTTGTGTTGATTTGTGATCCGAATGCATCCTGTAGCAGTAGTCACGGTCACTCTGGTCACGATGACAAGCAAGTATGATGACCTGCACAGAGGTCACGTGGACGAGAGTGACAACAAGTAAGATCATGGGTTTGTGGTTGGATGAAAGATATGTAGCCAGCTTGCTCGATTTATTTGAAAAACTGTAATCCAGGCTGCAATGTCCCTATCCACACCACTGTTCCAGTTATAGAATGGATCATCATCATCATCATCATCATCATCATCATCATCATCATCATCATCATCATCATCATCATCATCATATTATTATTATTGTTGTTGTTGTTTTTGATGCACAAAGGTAAGTCTGCAGAATGTTTTTAGAAGGGAAGCAGAAAAAATAATTCAACAATCAACTGGTCTTCATCATTTATGAATAGCAGATCTTGATGATACTTAACTAATGTTGATAACATAACATCTATTGTGAACGATATATGTTGGCTAACCGTTTAACTGCAACCCTTGGCATAGATGTAGCAAACATTTTAACGCATGGATAGTGATATTTTTTGTAAGTTCTTCTGATATACAAAATGTTTAGTGGCAGGAGAATACCCCCCTCTCCCCCTCGCCCTCTAACAGTCACTAAAGTGTGTATACGGCACCCGGGGTATCGATAATGTCAAGACTGACTCCACCCAAGCGATAACAGTCACTCTCCAGCGAACGCCAGCAAATGTTTTTACCTGTCAGACTGTGAAGCTTGCAACTATTACGGTGACATGACATTCAAGGGAAGGAACTTTGCTGCACGCTGGCTGGTCGCGTGGCTGGTCGGCTGGGCTGGAGCGGGGATTTAGCGGCACACTGGCAGCGAAAGGTCATACGGTGGCGTGAACAAAAGTTTGTGCAGAGTCCGCGATCTCCATGGCAACCAAACTAAACGCTGAGCAAACTAGTTGCCCCTGACGACAGAGGAGGCCAGCACTGGGCGCGCGCGCACACCGGAGGAGTGTGACCGACATCGGGGAGGATCATGCAAGAAGAAATAGACGAACATGAAGGGCATTCCGCTTTTTTTTCACGGCTATTCATGTCTTGCTAAATAAAACACGAGCAGCGAGAGAGAACGACAGCATTTTCCAATGGAGATCACTTCTTTTCCCATGATTCTCGAGGTCAGAGTATGTGTCACGTGGTGCGTGGGGACGGTCATCTGCACGGTGCACTGACACTAGGTAATGGTCGGTCAACTGCGACCAGCTTCTTTCGTTAATGTTCGTTGTTTGGCCGAGTCTAGGGTTGGGTTTCGAAGCTGTGTTGTTGTATTTTGCTCACCTGTGTTGTTGTGCTCACCTAAGATGCTGTGTTGCTCACCTGTGTTGTTGTGCTCACCTAAGATGCTGTGTTGCTCACCTGTGCTGTTTGTGCGCTTACCTGTACGCTACTTAATGTCAGACCTTCAAACCGCGAACGAGCCCGTTACGACCGGCGGTTATGATCGTAGAAGCCTCATAAATCTGACGCACTAAGTTGTGTAATGAAATGAAAATCAACGAGTGGTTGTGAGTGAAAGAGCGTGGAAGACTTGGACTGGAAAGTGGGTTTTAAGGGGAAGGAAGGTCAAGGTTGGCAAAGCTTGATGATTAGGGGCCGAGATGAAGAAATCAGGGGAGAGGGTGTTGGTGTTTAAAGCCAAGCCAGCGACAAAGTCTATAGTGCAGTCAGTCCTGTAAACAAATGTCACATGCAGAGAAAGAATAGCGAGCCCGAGACGAGGGTTGAACCCAGCAACAACCAACTTTCAGATATTCTAACCGCAAGCGTCACCGGACGACAGGGGGAGGGCGAGGAATAGAAGACAGAAGAAAGGAGAGTTTTTAATCTTGCATCTGATTGAAGGATGAGTGAGAAAAAATCAAAAGCAGCTGCCTGTAAAGTAACAAAATCCAAATAATCCGGGGTTGATGCCAGCTGCTCTCTAACCCGCCTGTCAACTGATCAACCGAGTCCAACCGTCGGTTGGAAGTGCACGCGACAGTCCTCTGCTGAAACGTGCTGTCGTCGTGTGCGCGGAGGTTAAGTTGACTTAACTATAGACATCAAGGCATGCACACGTCAACACGTGTAGCGGCAATTAGAAAAACGACCCGGATGTTCACATAAAGCAGGACAGATAGATGGCGCGCAGACACAGGGCGTCAGCAGCAGCACGTGACATAAAAAGTGTCAGGTGTAAAGATGTGGAAATCAATAGGAGGGGGAGACGACCGTCCAGGGCTTCCTTGCGTCTTCTCCAGTGGAAGGTCGTCTGCTCTCTCACTCAACTCTGGCCGCCATTTTTAACAAGACGTTTGTGCTCGTCCTCCTGGCAAGTCTCCTAGTTTTACGATCATCGCCATCCTTCCTCCATTAAACGATCAACATCTTACTTTCATAGAAGAAGTCATAAAACGGATATCTCGCCTAGCACACTCTGACAAAGACACATATCCATGATTCTGTAAATTGTTTCTCTCCATAATTGTATCCATCCATTCATGGTTCTGTCCATCCATTCATAATTCTGTCCATGATTTGTCCATCCATTCATAATTCTTACTGTCTGTCCATAATTCTATACATCCATCCGTCCATAATTCTATCTATTCACCTATAACAATTTTATATCCATCAATAATTCATTTTTCTATCTCTCTTTCATGTATTTTTATTTTCTGTATCTCCTTCGCACACGCACACACACACACACGTAGAATTACCATTTCCATTCCTCCTGTCCGCTCTCCGTATTGATCTTGCATAATCCACCCCATTCTTACAACAGCGCATTGCTCCCACCCCGAGTCCAGGTAACCCGACAGAGAAAAGCCTGTCAAGAACTTCAGCAACGAGTCGACCAGTGAAGTTTAAAAAAGAAGAAAAAAAGATGGTGCTACAGTTGGTAGTGTTTGCCTCGGGCAGGGAATTTGTCGTTGTTACAGACAGCATTGAAGCAGCTCGGATCCTCTTCAGATAATACTTCGGATCAGGTCGTTGTAGTGGAAATGATGTTCTTCCCAACCACATTCATTCGCTTTAATGAAGTCTTCAGCTCCTAGAGATCGATCCCCGAGTCAGGAATGACTACAAAGAGCAGTGATGCTCTTAAGAAGTTCTTATAAGGTGTCGGTTACTTTGAGTGGAATAACACCAACAGTAATTAGACATTTTAACTGCTTTCTTTATAAATTAATGGCAAAATCTGAATATTTGTCAAACGAGGTGACAGATATAGAGATTGAAAATTAAAATTAAAATTCAAAAAAACTCAGATGGAAAAAGCTAAAATAATCTAAAATAAGTCCAGCTAATGTGTCCTGTGAACCCAGTCTTGCATGTAAGTAAATCCTGGTGAATCTTAAATTTACTCAGATATCTTAATTGCTGCCAAAGGTCAATGTCCAGCCCCGTGGCACACCTGGTGCTAGTACAGGTAGACATTTGGTGCGGGCACAAAGGTCGTGTAAGAAGACCAACCAATAGTTTGCTACCTGAGGACATTTGAATACCCTGGGTACCTGTTAACTCCTCACGACATAACGATTTTCCCAAGAAGGTTGCCAGTCTCCTCATCTGGCACATGACAGACTCGTGACACTGCGAGACAGAAACGTGGCAAAAACAATCTACTTTCGAAATCAGACAGAAGATAACTTTGACAGAGACATACGATGGACATAAGTAGTCACTGTGGTCGAGATGAAGAGAGTCACGTGACAGGCAAAGACATCTTTGGGGTCAGCCGGTAAGATATGGATCGACAAAATGATGGGAGAGCAGCAGTCCTGACATTTGCAAGCTCAATAGAGAGAGAGAGGAGAGAATGTGTGTGTGAGGGTATGTGTGGATGTATGGATGTGCCCTTAAGGGAAAGCTCTTTTCTTCTCTCAATGGATCCACAACTACTACTACAATCAATGCAATCTATTGTCGAGAATGTCGCTGCCGCTGTGTTTGCCGCCGCCGCCGCTTGCCGCACCGCTGTACCGCTGGGGCGGAGGAGGACAGTTGCAGTGTTTCTTTGCGCATGCTCGGGTCGATGGGAAGGAGAGAAAGATATTGCAGTTTACTCATCCTGTGACGTGAAAGAACAGTTGTAATCACGGAGAAGTAAATGATTGCAATCAGTGAAATTATTTTGTATGGATTTTCTAACAACTGAACAATCCAAGCGACACTCCTGCGACACTCGTGACAATCTGTCGACAGAACTGCAGGGTGCACACGACAGACATCCATAGAGAGACAGACAGAAAGAGAAAGGGCAGTTCTTTGCTGAGTAGGCCTGAGGAAGAGTACAATCACAAATCATCCACCTGTAATCTACCAATTTAAAACAAGACAAAGGACACACCTCCCCTAAGCTCAGTACAAAGTATACACACATCTATATGTACATGTACACATATAAATGGAACATGTCACTTTTCCTTCTGTTGATAGACTAAAAGAGGAAAATCGTTAGAATTACATTAGAATTGATGTCTTCCAAGAGAACTGACAGTTAAGTGCAAAGGGTATTTAAAGAACATTTTAGATACAAGCTGATTAAGTAAGAAGACATTTAGGTTAAATAAATGCCGAACGCACTTTAAATGTGGGAAGAGATAGTGCGAGAGAAAAACATAAAGACAGAGAGAAAGAGAACATGTGAAGGAACACAGGACGATTTGAGGGATGAAGCTATTATTGTAGGATGCTTCAGAAGTTGACTTTCATCGTTACTGTTCCGTTGAATGACGACAGTCACAAGAAAGGTATCGAAGGAAAAGATTGTAGGAGCACAGATGTTGGCTGTGTGTAGTGATTGGCTGTTTAGACCACTCTACTTTCCTCAATCTCCTTTTCACCTCATTCTCACCCTCTCTTTCTCTCTTATCTCCCTGCCAACCAGTCCTCACGGATACCTTTGCTTTCGTCCACAGCTACACTAGCCTTTCATCACTCGCCGGAAGCGAGATATAGCTGCTAAATTTCTAACACACACTAGTTAGCTATAGCTACCAATTCTCCAGCAGACTACAAGTTAGCTATAGCTACCAATTGTCCAGCAGACAATACAAGGAAGCTACAGCTACCAACTGTCCAACACACACTAAAAGTTAGCTGCAGCCTCCTGATTCTCAATACACACCACGAGTTAGCTATAGCTACCAGTTCTCCAACACTACTACAAGTTAGCTATAGCTACCAATTGTCCAGCAGACACTACAAGGAGCTACAGCTACCAATTGTCCAGCACACACTAAAAGTTAGCTGCAGCCTCCTGATTCTCCAATACACACCACGAGTTAGCTATAGCTACCAGATTCTATAAAACAGAACAGAAGTGGATAATGAAAGGAATGTCGGCAAAAGGAAAACAGCTTAGAGCGGACATTAAGTGCGCGACAAGTCACATCCGCCGAGGAGCCGGTAGATAAAAGCATTGATTAGCTGGGATGAGGACGGCAGGAGCGCAGCGCCACGCGCAGTAGAGAATGGCCAGGACAGGACGATGGGCCATAACTCATGGCAACATGTGACGCTCAATACAGCCATTGATTAGTCACATCTTCACAGGTGCCAGCGCACTCACGTCCTCTTGAAGGAGTGCACGGGAGGATCTGACGTCAGCCAACTGCAGGATGAAGTCAGGACACGGGGTCTGAATGTTGCAGGTGAACTAGCAGGACATCTCAATCCCTGTCTCGAGTCGCATCAAGATATTTCATTCAAAAGTCTTGGATGACAAAATTATTCTGTTTCTTTCTGTCCGTTTTCTTAAAATCTTCTTGACGAACTCGTCACACAGATGTCCAAGTTCGCGGAAGGTAGATTGAAAAAAAGGACAGTGAACAGGAAAAGACAGGGGCTAACAAGGTTGTTTAACCTTCCGCTCCCTCGTGGCCCCTGATGAATACAGAGAGTAAGCAGGCAGTATGGCGGGCAAGTGTCGCTGTCCGGACATTGGTCACTCTCTTCCAAGTCGTCAAAACTCGCTGATAAGGAGGGTGAGTGTGGAGGGGAGGACCAGGGAGGGGACACAGGTGGTTTCCGGGCATGCACAGAGGAAGCTAACAGGAAAAAGAGCCATCAACCCATCCTAAATACACCATCAACCGCACCAACCGTCTGCCTGCCAGACATGACGGCCATCTTGCTGGGGGACGATTACTGCCTGCAGCAGAAGTCAAACTGATTTACCTACTCGTCTGCGGTGAGCGAAAGTAAGGGTGGCAGGCAATTCTTGTACCGTATGTCGCAGTTTCTGTACCTAGTGGAGCACTTCAAAGGGTTGTGTACCTAGGGCAAAGTCAAGCACTTTGTGGGATTTCATATTTTCTGTGCTAAGTGAAGGATGTCGCATTTTGTGCGCCTGTACGCAGCAGTTAAGTCGCATTATTGTTGCTGTTTGTTGGACCCATTTTCAGAATGAAAAGAGCTCCTCTCCTGTTAAATGGCGGTCGGACATCTTAGGTGTCGATGTAACGAAGATATTTTATGTCGACGACAAACACGCGTTCAAATCTCGGTGGTTACATGACGTCACGAGAGCCAACTGCCCCTCATGGAGGTTGAACTCTCATTCACGTGAAACTTCCCTCACTGATAGTTCGGTGATGCGCGCGCACGCTCGGCGACTGCGCATGCGGGCTGCGTGATACATGCAGCTGTCAACAGGGAGCCTGGCCCCGTCATGCACGCGCGTCTCCGGGCCAAGAAATAAGTTTCTAATTAACGGCGGACCTCGCCTCCACTGACAGCTCACGCGCCCTTCGGAATAAACGCTCCGTTCCCCGGCACCGAACCTCCATTCAAGGGTGACCTCCCTTGCCTGGGTGCCAGACAGGCGTTTGACGCACGGATGCCTCGCTTCTCAGTCCAGCCACATCGCTTACCTCCCCCTGTCCTGGAAAAAGTCTGGTACTTAAGGAATCTCACGAGTCGCCTGCTATTATGGCCCGGACATCCCTCCTCCCGCAAAGTCCTTTCCTTCCCTCCCCTTCCCCGTTCATTAGCGCGGAAATGAAAAGCGCGAAAACGAGGCTTGTAGTCCTAAACGCATGCGCGGACGTCAAGGCAACGGGGACTACCGCGAGGTGGCGCGTCATAGTCTGACACGGAAACAGGAGAAGAGGATGGAGCATGGCACGACTTCAGATCAGGCACGTGGCGCTAATTTAAATTTAGACAAAAGGAGACAAACTGAACTTGAGCGATGAGTATTTAACTGGAAAGTACTGACGTCACATCCGGTAAAAGTATGGCCGACATTTTGTCGACATTTATGGAGATAAAGAGTAGTACTGGAGGAAGAATACGAAAGAGTAAAAGAAATACAAAGCAAAGAGGATAACGGTTTAGAAAGCAGGAGAAACAACAATCCTTAAAAACTAAATAAAGAAAGATAACATCCAAAGAAAGTTGAAGTCGATCCCGAAATCCTGTCATCTCTGATACTCTTGACATCGACTCGAAACAAAAGCAAACAACCGACCGTCGTCAGCGATGTCGAGGCTGGAAAAGGGGACTTAATCCTCACTCTTGCACGCAGAGTGATCTCTCACGATCTGATCTTGGGTGTGGCGCACGTAGAGCGACCTCCCCGCAACGACCTCACCTCTGACCCCCGCCTATCTCGAGCCCCCACACACGTACATGCAAAGTCCGTGCTCTGCAGAATTATCGGGTCAAAGATGGCGTTGGATTGTGAGGAAGAGACCGGGGTGGGTGCGCGGGTAGGCGGGTGGGACAGGGAATCGTTACGGACCTCCGGGAGGATTACGTCCTAGCGACGTGTTTCATCAAGCCACGTAATGACTGGCATCAGCGTGTCGCCGAATATTGCGGTAATGAAACAGATATGCAGACCCTGCACTTACCTCAGTCAGACGCCGTGCAGACGACCGCAACGGCCGGTCAGTTACCGGGTAATTGTATGCGGGTCACAGAGGTCATTATCTGCCATTAGGTAGCAAATGTCTCCCAGCACCCACTTCTCACGCTGTCGAAACTGGACAGTTCCGGTGGCGGAGTATAGGAGTCCACAGCTTTGGTCCGGAATGGCTATCATAATGCGTGGAAACAATTTATGGAGGGAGGGAAATTAGATTGACGACTGCACGAGCTATTGTTAGTCGGGTGTGCTTAGTCCTTGATGTCCTGCAGGGCTGAGTAACGGTAATGGCGGTCAGTGAGAAACCCGGATGAAATGGCATCTCTTGGCAGCCAGGCTGGATAGAACACCATGGTGCTAGCAGTGCACGTCCATGTTTCAAAGAATCCGTAACGGCGATGGGTTGGTAGGGTTTGGGGAGCGAGGTTCAACAAGCAAAACATTGTTTGAAAAACAAATACTTTCCTTTCCGCAACAACTTCATATACAACATTTTTTCAGTGGAATTTTAAAAAAAAAATAGACTCTTCCAGGACAACAGCTTAAAATGTTTACACAGGGAAAAAAAATCAGGTTTGGGGGAAAATAAGTCTAACGTTATCAGGTCAGCTTGGGGTCACGACCAACAGCTGCGTGTCGGGCGAACTCACTATCGGCAAGCACGCATCCACTTGGCGGCGCTGCAGGAGGCGGAAGGACGAAACGAGAATAACAGTGTGTGTGTGGGAGAGAGAGGAAGAGAATAGAAAGTATGTGTTGTGTGTGTGAGAGAGAAGAATGCATGTGTGTGTACTAGAGAGAGAGAAAAAAAAAAGTACAGGTGTGTGGGTGTTGACTCATGGACGTGTACAGGTGGACTGCTGTCTGTCTGCCGAGACCAACGCTTAGCCTCTTGAGAAGTGATCTGCTGGTAGTCTCGGTGAGCCTAAACAAAGAATGTGACTAAACCGGAAGCTTTGTAGTCTCATGTCTCGTTTAAGTAGTTAAGTGGAAAAAGTCGTCTGCCAGCAGTCCAGTAATATAAGTTCAACGTTGCCTGATATTCGCGTGTTCATCACTGGCTGAAGACATTCTTTCACTCTCTCATACACACACTTCTCCTACATCTATATCTATATCTGTTATCGCTATGTTCTCGCTGATGTCGCTGTATCCGCTCGGACTCACGGTCTGACAAGCAGTCTTTGATCGCATACAGCGTTTGCCGCACACAGCAAGAGCATCATCTGCAGACCAGTTGGACAGGAAACCGATCACCATTGCGATCACCGTCCGTTGTCACTCGGTAATCAGCCGCCAAGCGGAATGTCCACCAAGGGGACGTCAATGGTTCGCAGGGGAGTCGATTCTGCCTGTCGACCTAGTCATGGGATGATTTTCCCAATCCCTCTTCCCATAATGCATCGCGCGCTCACGCGTGAACGCTCTGTCCAGCTTCCTGTGTGATGGTTGGTGACATTTGTACACGGCAGTTGGTGACGTCACCGCTCGAGCCGTTGCTCATGTCGTAGACCTCACCTTTTCTGGAAGTGTCTGTTCGTCAAAGTGCTTTGCTATTCGGTTGCACTTGTAGATGCAATGATGAACTCTGACCTAAAATGGAGTCACAAGAACAAAGCATTAACAGACTGGAGCTTCCCTGTACATGGATTGCCGGCTTGCAAAGGTCACAGAGCGTAGAGAACCGTGTCACGTGCTGATTCCCCCCAGACTTCCCCTTCCACAATCAACCTCCCCACACATCCAGCAAAGAAGGAGCTTGGTGTAATTATTTCTTATTATTCGATTCTTGGGCTTTTGTTGATTAAAATCACGCAGAAACCACGTGCAATGTGTGTACATCACAAAAATACTAGCTAGGGGCGAAGCTAGACTACCTTAGTCAACATGTACCCGGAACAATTTAGAGCAACTCACTAGAGAGGCCATTGGTGAACTAGTCCACCTTGTGTTGTGTACCGAGTTATTACCGAATATAAACGGTGTTCATCCTATGTTTACACTAAATACTTTCCGCAAGATTTTTTAATCTTTCTCGCGGTTAGGGACAAATTGCATTTTCTTCTGGTTCACCTGACTACGACAACGAGAGGCTTAGGGCAACTGCCTGGGGTGTGCAAAAACTGCAACTAATTATCTCCGTTCTGTTGGCTTGTCTCAGCTCCTGCTCCAGAGTTTGTGGGTGTGCACCGAGTCGGGTAGATCACCAGGGAGCATGTTGGAGTGATTTGAATCGGTTTTTGCCCAACTGAAATGTATCCACGATAAACTTTACGAAGTGCCAGCCACTACACTGCTTCTCCATCATGCCGGCGTTGGGACAGAGCTTGGAGTCCTGCTACCCGAACATTATCTCACTGGGTGCAATGACGTATTCCCCTGACATGTATCGGTTAATATTGTTTTCCCGCAAATTGCCTCCACCGCCTGTATCGGAGCCGTAATCACAGCAGAGAATCGTAGCAACTGGCAGCGAGATGGTTGCCATGTGAATATGAGAGTGATTGTGAATAAAGACAAGTGAATATGAGTGTGATGTTGAGGGTCAGTGCCGGGTTAGGTCATTGTCCTGTGCACAGGTCAAAGTTCTCAGCACCGCATGTAAATATCTAACCCTCTGTATGTGTGTGTGTCAACTCTCCTCTTCTAGTTATTTACGACTGAATAAATAAGAAAACAAAGAAAAGGAAGCAAGAAATAGCAAAGAAAGAAAAAATTTCTTTTTGTGCGTCATCTTGCCTAAGGGTAACAACGACTGTGTGGAGCTTTGAACCTTGACCTTTCAGAACAGACGACGAAGTGCCGTGACAAGATACAAGTTTCCAGGAGACCAGAGAACATTAGGAGACTAGAGTACATCAGGAGACTGGCATCACAAGTAGCACTAAACATTCCTGCAATAAACTCAGAATGTTACATATATATCTATGACAGGCCGGAGGGACTGACAGGTCCTCGTGAAAATAAGAATACAAAATGCTGAGATAAGATCACCATTATCAGGTTCTCCCGTCTCTCCCATTTTCTTCTTTTCGGTGTGTTTATTCGTTACCTTTTCTCTTCTCTGCTTCTAAAACTACTTCTTTCAGTGTATCTCATTGGAATGATGTGTGTGATGGCGAGGAGGGGGTAGAGAGAGAGAGAGGATGAGTTTCCGTAATGCCAAGTGAATGACGAAGACGACATGTGGGGCGGGACATTAGCTGATTACACACCAGAAGAAAAAAGAAAAAAAGGAATAAACTGTTGCATCGTGTGCTTCTCTGAACAAACACTGATGACATGAAGACAACGACAGAACAGCGATGAGTCTGTGAAATGTCCGAGACTAGCATCTCCTCGACACACCATTGTGAAGACCGAGGACAAGACAAATGTTTGGCAACTGTTTGTCTAACGCTCGATCTTATATGAACGACATTCCAATGAGGTTCATTATACTCGTTTCATTGTTCTTCTCTTGTCATAATGATGTCTTCATACACAAGAACCTGTTTGTGCAGTCTGTTGAAACTCTCCGAGTGAGTACTAATATTCCTCTCACACCAAGACGAGGGAGTCCATGGCGGCAGTTGCTGTTGAAGCAGCGCCAGGCGGGCATTGATGACACGTGTTTGCAGATCACTGGTCCTCGTGTTCCGGGCCGGGACATGGCATCGATCCCAGGAGGCCACTGGAAGAGCTGTACTTGAGAGCCGCAAGTACACAAACATTAAGTGTGTAGACTGAAACCCGATTCGCCCATTTCTCTGGTCGCCGCCAGATGGCCACAGGTCTGCCTGAGGCAGGTGCGCATCCTGAGAGACTGAGGAACAGGGTGGGTGAGAGACTGAGAAACGGGGTGGGTGAGAGACTGAGGAACAGGGTGGATGAAAGACTGAAGAGTATCGTTGGGAGTGTTTGTGCGGGTACAAGTGTTGTATGGTATACAGGTGTGTGTGCGGGTAGGTGGGTAGGTGGTGTCAAATTTGTCCTCATCACCATCCACATCTGCGCCATGAAGACCAGTCACAGCGAGACTGTCAGCTGGACATTGAAAAAGAACACAGAGGAAAGAGCACTGGTTCTTACATTAATATTTTATTAATTGTCTTGTTTTTGTCTACTTGAATAATTTCTCCACTAGTTTGTGTGGTGGAGGGACGCGCTTGAGTGTATGTGCATGAGAGAAAGAAGAAGGGAAGAGCTGTGGACAGACAAGTACAGGAAAGACGAGGGAAGAAAGAATAAAGGACTGGTCCAGAAAGGAAGTGGCGTCGGAAGACAGAGACACAAGGGGACTGACAGCTAGACTCCACTATCTGACAACAGCTTTTGCCGGGGCGCGACTCTTGACTAAGTCCAGACGACTTCCTGTCATGTTAACACTCACAGATATCAGCAGTGACCTCCCGTGACCCAGACGATTTCCTCCTGTATACCTACATACGGCGGCAACTACGTCATCGCTTCGACCAGAGGGCAAGACACTCATACCTGTGCTCTGTTCTGGACAGCTCGACTTGGAATTCTATCCCACCCATCCTCCTCTCGACCTACTACACCCTCCTCTAGACCTACTCCTCCTCCTCTAGACCTACTACACCCTCCCCTGTCCCCCTACATGTCGGTTATTTTGTCCGTTGCTGCTTAAAGTGAGACAGAGAGTCCAAGTTCAAACAAACACACCATCTTCCGGTTTTTGGTATGACTGTTACCTCGAGCTACTAATAATAATTACGTCCGTTGGGTGGCTACTGTTTTTCCACCTACTAGAGGGCGCTGCTGTTCCCGTAGGCCAGGGATGTATTGTTATTTCCCTTGATCCACCCCCACGCGCTCTGATTGCCAGCGGCTGAGCTTTACTTCATTAGAGGCTGCTCTCCCCCTGCAGGATGCTGGTTGCTCAGAAATAAACGTGGCCCTTGTAGAGAGGGTCCCGTTAGTCTGTGCCCTCTAAGGGCCGTTAAGATGTTAGGCCAGAGTTAGTGGATACAGATGATGTTTGTAGCAGAGTTGCAGCTGATTTTTGACAGTCAAGTTTTCAACCTGACCCTTTTCATCGTTCTCGAAGAATTGTTTTGAAGGTGTGTGTGTCTAACACTAACCGTAACCAGCCATGTTCCAAGTTCTTGGAAAGCTGACAGCTATCCCTGTTCACATAATGTTCACATAACCTCCAGAGAGAGACACCCACGCTCGACTTTCTCCAGGCTCACATCACAGATGGGTGTGTCAGAGGCGCCACCATGATGATGAAAGATGAGATGATGGATGTGAGGTTTACCTCCTACATGTCGTATCCTAGATATGGTAAACCACTTACATGTCACGACCACTATGCTGTAACGCCTTTTGAACACTTTTATTCGAGTAAAGTACTTCTTACTGAGACGATCGTTAATTAAGGACAGTGTCACGGATGGGGACTAGTAAACCCTTTGACTACTATGTCAACAAGAAGATAAACAGTACAAATTTTTTTTAAATGCTAAGTGGCATCCCACCCTTAACTATCTCTCAGTTACTATCCATAAACCTCCCACCCTCAAAGAAACGTGTGCAGCTCGCAACATGTATGACGTTTCAAAATGTCTTTCTACTGCAACCATCATGGCGACCCGACAAGGAAATCGGACAGATCTTCTCTTTCTTCGCAAAGGAATCCAGAGCTTCTTGATGGCCGGAGCAAGGAATCGAAAAAATTACTATTCCAGTTCTGGAGCTCGTTTTCTCGTTGTTTTTTCTTTCTTCCCCAACCCTCGGCTTTACCGAAAGCAGTGACGTCAGAGATCAGAGTTCAGCGTTCATTCCTCGGCCTGCTCCAATATACCTGCCGCCATTTGCATAGAAACGACCTATCAGTCTTCCGCTTTCATGTCCCTATGCCCCTTGCTTCTTCCGGTCCTGAAAGACCAGCGTCCCGCGGCCGAGGAAGGCGTGGATGTGTGCTTCACTGCATGCAGCCACTCAATTACGTGTGACGTGCGCCGGCACGTGCAGCGCGTCATCACAGGGCGCGCGGCCTTCAGACGCAACGGACGGCAGGGGACGGGGCCAGGGAACCAGGCCTTCGCACGTTTCTTGGGTTTTCAAGGGTCAGGAAGAAGACTTAGGTGTTTACAATGATAATCATTATCGTGATGCTTTGATGCTGCGGGATGTCGGCTTTCTTCACGTTGCGAGGATAAACAAAAACAATATAAACACAGTAAACATCTCCTCCCTGAAACACACACAAACTGTTTTGCTTGTCTCGGTAATTTTGGGACCCAACATTGAAGTCGGTAATTTCTCTGAAACCTTGACACAAAATGTCGACCGAAACATGGAGAGTTGGCTGTCATCAGTTCCGCTTTCTCTCTCTCTCTTCGCATTCCTTGCAACCACGACTTCTTTCTTCCGCGATCTCTGAAGCTTTTGCCCATCAGCAAAGACGACTTTACTACATTTTCTCCAGCTTATCTCGTTTTTAATCTAACTCTGCAGCAATTAAATACCACGGCAAGAATCTCTCCCTCCCCGTTCTTTGCGTTCATATGTGTCAGGGCAAGCTCACTTTACCGTCGGCTTCCGCTTTAAAGTACCGGAAGATGTATAGTGCGCATGCGTAGAATGTTTAGGAAATGGACCAAAGAAAAATCTTGGAGGAGAGAAGGAGGGAGAGTAAGGGGAGGTGGACGGCAGAAAGAGTTAAGGAGCGACGGGTAAAAGAACGAGAGTTAAACGAGAGTATATAAAGAGTGAGAGTAAAGGTTAGAATCAAAGCGAAGCAGAGAGAGAGAAGGGTAAGGTTAGAGTCATTAGAGAGACGAAAAAAAAAAAAATTCAGAAGCGACGGTTGAAAGAAAAAAGAGTTAGAAAAGAATGAAAAAAAAGTTAGTCAAAGAGGGAGAAGAATGTCATAATAGACTAAAGAGAGGAGAGAGTTAGAACATGAGAGAGTAAAAATTAAAAAAATGAAATGAGAAAGAGAGAGGAGGAAGAAAAAAAAGATGAAAGGAAGCTAAGGGGGACGAGAAAAAAAAAGGAAAAAAAACCTGTAGAGTCAGTGAGACGGGGGTGGGCAAGAATCAGAAAAGCAGACGATGGCTATCGAGATACAGAAGGGAGATGAGAGCGAGAGAGACAGACAGAGGTAGGAGTAAGCAAAAGGTAAGACGAAGGCTGCCGCCCCGTCAATTCGCCGTCAGTCTGGAGTTGTGTGACATTAAAAGGATGGCAGTTCTGGAGAAACAAGATCTTTATGCAGACTCTTCAAGATCAATAAAATCCTTCAAGCTTTCCTTGTTGTCGGGGAGCCTCCAGCTGAATTCCGCCACCTTCCTTCTTTCCTTCCATCTGTTTTCACGTCTGTGCGTGCGCGCATGCGCGTGGAGAACACGCCGCCGTGCATTGCTTGCACCAGTTCCCGAGTTTTCGCTCCAGTGTCGCCGTTTTTGCATTTTGCTTGAGGGGAGAAGCCATTACATCGCATTTTTATATGGCGAGGGAGGGAAAAAAAATGCTTACCTTCTCACGGGAAATCTTATCTCTGATACTGATCTCGCCGTCTGCATGGCAATGAACACCACTCACATCAGCTCACAGGGAGATAACTAACAGGTTTTAACCTCAAAACTTCCCTTTTGAATCTTTTCCGAAGAATCTAGGGGAGGAGGCAGCTGGAGGGGGAGTCGATGCTATGAGGAAAGTGAATGCTGATGACTAAACAAATAAACAAAACATACAAACAAACAAAAAAACAAAGAGGAAATAAAGAAGAGGACAGAGTTTTTCCCGACAGACTGAATGGCAGACCGTGGAGCCTGGGCTCCTGTGTAAAGTGATAGCTGCCGCCAGAGTTTGTAGCTAAGTGCACGATGTGAGGGGATGATGGGAAATCTCAGGGCGGAAGAAGAAAAAGAGTCCGCGTGCTGGCGAGGGCGACAACACACACGCACACACGCACGCGCACAAAATGCGGTGGGAGACAAGACGTCGGCAGTGACGTCATAGGAGCCTTGACCGACGACACGTTAATGTGATAAAAACGTCCGCGCGAGCACTTTGCGTGATACACCCACGCACACCCACCCACACTCATCGAGTCTCGTGCACGCACGCACGCACGCGCGTATGTACACAGAGCGAAGGAGTCAAATGAATATATTCCGCCATCACAGACAGCACGTGCACGTGAGTGTAGCCAGCACAAGTCCTGCAACATCCGCTAAAGGTCTGGAGCTAGACATACTCTCCCCAACACCTCCCTCCCTGTTCTTTGTCTCTGTCACTACCTCGTCCCACGGCGCTCGGCGACCTCCCACACATCAAAGGACACAAAAGTACATCGCCGGCCTCCCGATGCATCTTCAAACGGTTGCTCATGAAGCAAAGCACGTGACCTGAATGTAGTGCTGTCTAAAAAAAAAAAAAGAAAAAAAAAGAGAAAAACCAACCGAAAACAAAATATCTACCCTCCCCAACAACATACCCCTTTAAAAAGCCCTAAGAATGGGCAAGAAGCTGTCTCGGCCTTACACCTCCTACGGTTGGTGCGAGACAAGATTTCTCTGACATGCAGTCCTCCACGAGCATCAGTCGAGGGCGAGCAGTTGTATGTTTTCTCTGGAATCCTAGCAGACCCGATGCTTTTCTTTCACTCACCACGTGTATCCTAAGATGAGCGGCCTTGTGAAGAAAATGTCTGACGGGCTGATGACAGGGGCAAGAAGAAAGAGTGTCTCGATGCCAAAGCAGTCATTACTTCAACGGTCATAAAGACTGGAAAGCCAAGCATTCACGAGAGAAAGAGAGCGAACAAGAACATTTTCTTTGTTTTGTCTCCACCTGCATTGATTTTAGGATTGTCTTCAGCTCCCTTTCCTCGCCGATTGTCTGCCCTTATCACCTCTCCTTCGTATCCATTCCTTATCGGCCATGTTAGTTCTTTCCCCTTGCTGCCGGAAGACAAACAGACGGACGAGCAGGGATGGAGGGAGGGAAGCCGCCATGCACCCTGATCAATGAGCGAGTTACTGGTCTTGTCGGCGTCGCCGGCCGTGGCAGCAGCTTTCGTCGTCGTCTGCTTCTAAGTCTCCCAAGTCGACGTCGTCGTTCTCCACCGCTTGACGTTTGACTTTACCGCCATCGTCTGCGCCCAAACCTCGCGGAGGTCGCTTAGCTGGCACTCAGAGACCAGACGCCTCGATGTTTAGTCTGCCGATGGACTGGCGGAGATGTGAGATAAATCAACAACGGTTCTCTGGAGTTGGGGTAGCCGGGTGGGCGGGTGGGTAGGTTGTGGTGAGGAGACTGGTGGCTACGATGGAGAAAGTTTAACTTTCTCACCCATTCCCTCATAAATACCTTGCGGACCGTCACTATGGGATGTCGGTTTGGCAGTTTAAAGCCCGGCAGTCGCTGTAAAAGAATAAATTCAAAACGAGGCCGCTGTTTACAGCTGTTACAGCTCGCAGGCCACAAGATGACTAACTCACCAACCTCCAGCCGTGCAGCAAGTTCTGCTGATGTCAAACATCATAGGGGAAACCTTTTAATTGTCTTTAAGACTCCATCAGAAGGCTTTATGGGGCCTTTAATGTCGGACTGTTGAGGCTTGCAGTGAAAGTTCTTTATGCGTGAAACTGGTGCGCAGTGGCTGGAGCTCGAGTTGTCTCTCCTGCCCTTTCCAATTGTTAAAGGAAAAGACAAGACCCAAGACAAGCTGGGCTTAAACGATGGATACAGACATTTACAATTGGTTTCAAATGAACCGTTTGCGTACAACCGTGTCTAAAACACGGATGACTGAACACAATTTCTCTGACTCTTTTGTGAAGGAAAATAAACGTTACGTCGTGACGTAAGCGGAACTGTTTGAAAAGAAAAAGATTTTATCACAACAATCTTCTCGGTTAGTTTTCCTCTTCGTTGTACTTAAATTGGAAACTGTATGAAACAGTTTCCACATTCATGGTGACTGCTTCCACGACTAGACTGAAAGCGAAAGCTGTTGTACATTGTGTTGGATGATAATGTTCAAAAACAAAACAATCTTCATGAGCTGCCCCAGAGCATTATTTACTTTCACCTTTTCTGTAATGGGCGCACAACTGTTTGATGCAAAATGTGAATGTTGTGCAATTCGAATTAAAAAGCAAAGTTTAAATGATTAGAGTGTGTGGTGGGGTTAGACATCTTCCATCCCGCCACTGACACTGCGCCCCTCAGGGGCAGATAATGTTACACGTTCCCAGTGATTGTCTCTCTTTTGTTTCGTTCACGAAAATCGGCGAGGAAATGGTTCGAATGTGTGTTCATGTATACAGACAGGTGCGTGCGTGTGTGTGTATGAGCGCACGCGCACGTATTTCTCCGTCTTTTTGCTCTTTTCATATTAGGATGATATATACTCGTGTACAGACTCACATGTGTACACACTCACATATACGCACGTACGCTCACGACCACTGTTTCCACCATCAAGCTACAGCCATCACTTTATGTTCACAGATGTTCACAGATGTTCATCAGCTATTCACGTCCACAGAGTGCATCATGCAATGTGGTCACACTGACAATCCTCCTCGCCACACCCCCATTGTCAGTTACAACACCTTCGCCCTGTTATCGTCTGCCACCTTCCCCACACTCCCCCCAAATCACTTCCCTCCTACACTCATTTCCACCCAACTCCTCGGCTCATGAACAGCGCTCTACTCTTGCCTCAGGGGACTTAACTCGCTCACTTGATAAAGCCCATTGGACTAGAGATGGCTGATCTGCAACAGTTCATGATGCTGGACCAGTTCTTGTCTTCAAATCGATTGCAATAAATGATAAAAAAAGACGATCCCAATGGAGTTAACGATAAAACCTTTTATTATTTTTTTTCTCTGATAACGTAGAGGAATGAAAATACGAGACAAGTAAAACAAGAAGTTACTGCTTTTCATTGTTTACCATCAATGAATGATTACAAGAAGAAGAAATAGTAAATAAAACTGGGGCAGTGGCGTTAATGAATAAAGAACATCACTCCCACACACACACACATAAGTGCACGCGCACACGCACGTGTGCACGTTCAAATATTGTCGTTCACAGTTTCAGGACTGTCTGTTCGCACCAAGGCAGGTAAAGTCTTCATGGACAAGTATTTAAAAAGTCAATTCATGATATCTTTATAAGAGCGGGATAAAACTTAAATTACTTTCGTCGCTAATGATTCCAGCAACAGCTTCTCTGCCCATGATGGATGACTGTTGAGAGAAATTGGGAGCAGTGACAACTGTAGAATGATGACAGTTGACCATGCTCAAGTGTCTTCCACAAAGACACGATCATTGCTGTAATTCTCATCTGACAAACATCTTTTATTCTTCCCTGCCAGCCTTTGTCAACATCAGAGTGCTTCCATTCAGAGACGAAGTGCGTGATTGTTCATGACCAGATTGGTCAGGACAGATCACTGGAATATTGGAAACAAACTTTGCATTTAGTGGTCCACACTCTCTTTTCTTCTAATGCCATAGACAAACTTAGTTAAAATATTCTTGTTTTGCTCTTATGTTAAAGGGAGACGCAAGACAAGCGTTGTGTTGACCTTAAATAACACCTTTCGAGGTTCTGAATCCTGTCTTGTCAAAATGTCGGCAACAAAGCGATCTTTACTCACAATCGATTGGAAACTGTTTTGGACGCGATTAGCAAACCTTCCATTTGAACTCTACATTTCCAACAGACATATTTTGTCAGTATTTTGTCCTTTAAGCCCAACTTACTCCTGACTTGCTTTTCCCTTTAATACCTTTTATCTTGATTCGCACAAAATCCACGAGCAAAGCAGCGGCTGATGGTTTCCCTGACGAGAGCGGTAAGTGTGCTCGTAATACCTGTGAGGAGGAGAAACGATTAAAATATCAGGTGTGGCCTCGCTTTGCCGGGTGTTTCTCAAGGCCACTGGCACCAAGGTAACGGTGCCTGCAACAAAATGGCGCATTGTGAGTCGATGAACACGTGACCACGAGACACGATGACGGTGAGGCCTCAGGGGTCGCAGAAGCAGGTCTTGATGATGATGGCCAAACTGCAAGGTCAAAGGTGAACGACGATGTGACGTAACCTGAACCGACACAACGTGTGACAAACCACAGGTTCGTAACAGTGACGAACATCTAGTGGGCGTGGTGTCCCGAAGTGTCAGACAAACTTTGAGAATGCAGGGCCGCAGACGAGCAAAAAATAAAAACAACCAAACAAAAACAAGTGTGAAAGAGCATGTGTCTAGACAACATAAATTACAGACTTTTATTATATATTTTTATTTTCAAATGTTCACACGCCAGCAATTTCTTGATTCCAATCCAACAGACACACAGACACACAACACCACCCACACATGTCACACCCACCAGATACCAAACACGTCTGCAAGCAGGCGTCCATTGGTGCTTCCTCGCCCACGAGAGACGAGGGCAAAGTTTTGATTAGTTTTAGTTTTTAGCTTTTGTTTAAAATTTTGCTTGAATTCAGTTTTAGAGTTCATACTATTGGACAAATCTCCCTAACCTACGGCATAGAAACATATACGAGTTGTCCCTGAAGTTGAAATTGGTTGTGCTATGCCTGCTAAATCCCATCCCCTAGTCATGGTGAGCCACTCACTTTTCGCAGCCAGTTAGACGATGAGATTCTGTATATTTTTTTTTAATTTGTAAAGAGATTATGTAGGACCTAAATAAACTTTAAGATACTCTCCAAACGGAATCTCTATTTTTTTTAAGTTGTTACTGAATATTTTTTAGTTTGATGAAACAAGTTTTTTTCTGAGCGGGTTTCAGTTCACCAGACACGTGCCGCGCGCCACGCCCATCACCGCAACTGTCATCATTTAAACCACAGAAGGTTAATGTCAAGAAAGGTAAAAACTGGAGACAATAACATGCGGTAAGGTCAGTCACGACACTCGTTCAACTGGCATTTACTAGTCTGACGTCACGTTAGTCACAGCTGTACAGCTCTGAGCTACTCAGCTGTGTGCAGCTGTACATCCTCTCATGTTCTAGGTTCACATGGGTGACATTGCTACTGTGTGACAAAGTCTGCTAAATGCTCAATAAATAGTCGTCCTAGTCTTCTTTTTTCTTTCCGTCGACTTGCTAAATCGTTTTAGAGGCGAAAACGTTTGCTTCACGCGCTGACAGATGTCAACCTGTGATTGAGAGAAGAACAAAGACGGAGGTACAGATCGATAAATGAACAGAGGAAACAGTTATTATTTATTGGATGCAGACTGCTTTGCTCCGTTCTTTTGTTGGCAGTCAATAATGGGCGTGCTCGTGTTGTTCGTAGGTGTGTGTGTGTGTGCGTGCGTGCGTGAGTGCGCGCATTAATGTTTATAACCTGTTGGTTGATTTATGATCTCAGTGAGGTGACCCTGCTGTCTGTGAACTTGATTTATGGTGTGGATGTTGGCTACCTACTCACCCTCCGGTGAGATATTTGCGCCAATAGTGAGAAAAAAGCTTTTATCCCCCCAAAACGTGCAGACAGCATTGCAACATCATGTGTACTCGCTGACTTAGGTTAAATCTACCTCACAGATTTTATTTTAACAGAAAATCAGTTTTTTTGGTGTAGGAAAGGTCAATTTTGGTAACCCTGATGCGATATTATATTTTTATGTTTGTATATAGTACTAAATATAAATACATTCTGAGTTGAATGCGTGTTTGAGATTTTTGAAATTATATTGAAAGTTTTTCAGAAAATCTGACAACAAAGGTTTAGCAGGTCATCTGTAAAAGCAGCCCATAAAAGTTTAAAGTGCAATCAAATTTATCCTCTTTGGGGAAGGGAATGTCTCCAGTACAGGGGACTATACAAGGAGAATTCTTGACCGCAAAAATGTAAGCAAAGCGCACGCAGCCATCACAGAAAACAGAGAGAATTAGGATAAATACAGCGCCCGCGCTTGGCCTTCTCCTTCCATGGCCACCTGACCACGTCATCAAGTACGCATGCGTGCCATGCGAACAGGGCATCGCGTTTCCGGTAGACTAAATGGTAGCCACGTGAGGAGAACGGGGACCTGCATCCAGAGACTAGATGGCGCCGCGCTCTGCAAATCTCGGTCGTCCATACACAAACACAAAGCACGTGGAAGCGAGGTCTGAATGTAAACAGTCGTGTAAATGGTGGACACGGAGCCTTTCCGATATCGTCTTTGCTGCACGTGTAATGGCCTGCTGGGCCATCTGTAAGGGGGACATCACGTGGCAGTAAAGTGGCACTAGGCGGCGCTGGTCATGAGCAAGGGGCTCTCCGATAATGCCAAGCTCGACGATGAAGGCGAAATATGGAGTTCGACTGGCAGCATACCCACCAACCCTTATGTCTCCTCTAGTTTTTCATGACATAAAATGTTGTAACGCATTGGAACCTCGTTCGTGGACACGGTTTTGTGAGGTCATCACTTTCAAGAATACATGGCTTTGAGAGGAAGAAGAAGAAAAGAAAAAAAGACAAAACCAAAAAAAAAAAACTTTATATCGCATCGTTTACGAAAATAAAAACATGCTTCAGAGAAGTTCCATAACAGGTCCTAATCTCGTTCCTAAGGCAGCATTGTTCTCGGGAAATAGTCACGGCCGTTGAGACAGCCTCAGCCTAAGTGCCACTGGTGCGAATGACCCCAAGGCATTTCATCCTGACGACATCTTGGACAAGGAGCTAAAGCTCTTAAAGTGTCAACCCCGCCTCTCGGCCTGGCGCTTGGTCTTGGCTTGCCAGGATTTAAAAATCCATCAGTCCCCAATCTACTTTTCTCTGTCTCCCTCCCTGCTCTGCTAAAATCAATGTGAAATAAAGTTAGATCTTTTTGCGGGGCTGGAAGCAGTGGGTGCTGCTCCCAACTGGACCATAAAGATGTCAAGAGGACATCTGTGGAGAGAGAGCTCTCGTCTTCAGACCTGGCAGACCTTGACTGCAGCACACAGATTGGCCAGATGCTGGCTAGCCAGACAAATGACAACACTGCCACTTTTGGCTGCTGTTCTTTTATTAGCTCCAAAGTCTCTATGTGAGAGAGAGAGAAAGTGAGAATATGTGACAGAGATAGAGAAAAAAAATGCAAGTGTTGCGGGATGAGGAAGCTGGTGGTGTGCATGCGCGAGTCAGTTGGGAAAGGATTTACTGAGTTAATTTAAAAATCGTTTTCATGGACAAATATGAATCAACGTTTGGTCAAAGTTTTCACATGAATATTATATAAAACTCAGCCAAACTTGGCGAAGCTTCATCCACATTTGTCCAAAGGTCTTAAAGTCAGAAATTGTATTACGAAGGACCTTAAGTCCAAAGCATTCATCGAATACGAATGAACTTTGGAATGAAAAATAACTGTTAATATCATAATAATGCCGTTCAACACAAGGTGGCACTGTCTCTCTCTCTGTGAATGACCTATTTGGGAAAAAAGCTCAGAAGGTGTTGTAGATACATTACTAGAGGCTATCCCTGGACAGAGTGACTTAGTGCCCTCCACAAATCACACAAACTGTAATTATTGTAACACAGTCCAGCGTGGTTTATCATGCAGGAAGTTAATCTTCTACAAAAAAAGAGTTCCCTGACAGCACGCGAAATAACACTTTGCAAAAGAAGCTGATTTACAGCGGAGGAAGTGGGGGGCGCTTTTACGGAACGAGTAGTTGTGTAACACAGGAAGTGACGTCCGCTGCTGGGTAAAAGCGAGAAGGGAGAAGTGTGAGGAGGAGGACGAAGCTAATAAAACTTGCGTTTGATCAAATAACAATAAAAGACAAGCATTGATTTTCATCTTATTGCCGATGGCAGTCGGCATGGACTAGCGCCTGGCAATGGCTCGCCGACTCGCGAGGTTGTAGGTGTTACATCTGACAGTTGCTTTCTTTTTGCCCTCGCAAAACTCAGATTTCTAGAAAATGTTTTGCTTGGATTTTCTCCAGCTCATGAGACAGCTTGTAGTAAACTTTTCTTTAAAGGCAGTTCTTCACTGGGACAAATGTGAACAAATGTTTAACACAGTTTTACATGACTGATAAATAAGTAAATACATTGTCAAACTTGTTCAAACCTTATCAATAACAACAATTTTTTATTTATTTACTTTCACGATTATTGATGATATCAAAGTGGTCATACAATGCTATTGTGGACTTGATGTTCGAGCCACAGGACACCAGTCTGAGATGCATGAGGACTGCTCGACCATCTGGTCAACTCAAGCGGACCTCCCTGTACCTCCCAAAATACGAGACAACTCCGACCACCTCTTCTTGTCCATCTCTGACCATTGAAATAACTTGCCCCTGTTGCTTTGTACATCGTACACCAACCACCTTCGAGAGATGGAGGATTTCTACCTCTTTCGTGAAGAACTCCAGCAGCTGATAGTCTCCCCTTCTTCCCACACTCTTCTCTCAACAATTTAACTGGTCTGAAAACCTCTTGCATTTTATGGAGGAAAACTCCCTGGTGCCAGAGGTTCAAAGCGAAGAGTTTTGCAAACGACTGCTCGGTTGTTATTTGCATAAGTGCGTTAGTACCGGCCTCGCTTTGATGTGACGATAAAAGGCCGATAAGGACCTTGACGACTACCAGGAGAAACACAAGGCAGAAGGCTCGTCCTCTGTGAAGACCTTCTGCCTGCCATCATTGCCACCTCCGTCTTACTGTGTGTGTGTGTGTGCATGCGTGCATGTGTGCGAGCGTGAAAGAAAGTTTTATTTTTCAAACGACCACCTGCACACCCACACACAAGACTTCCAAGGTACACGGGGTATTTCCGGAATTCGTCCCTTAACGGATGGACAATAGCAGGAAAAATTTATTGAGTTTCACGATTTCACGACCTGCCGCTTTGTAAACAAATCTTACTCAGTGTTAAAAAACCTACAACACAGTAGTTTACAGTTGGAAGACTTCACGTGCAGCACCGACAACAAAGCTTTGGCTCTCGAGGGAGGTCTCATTGTTGCAGGCGGTTGCGACCCACTGAGTGCACGAGGGTCGCCAAGTGCGAGCAGGCCAGTCCCCGTCATGCGGCAGCCAAATGATGTGTCTGAGAGAAAATTACCACAAAGACATCACGAGGCAAGCCGACAGGTACATTTGCTGCCCTCCTCACACATCCTCCATTTCTTCTCTTCAAAAGTTTTTGTCACGAGAACAAACCATTCGGCGCTCGGCATGAAGCCCCGGATGTTGCGAACAGGTTATTAATGTTCGAACAAGTTGAGCTTCGCGGAAGGAAAATGTAAACGACTTTGTCTTTCTGTGTTTCCGTTTGATTTACCTGTCAGATATCTAATAACATGAGTTGAGGGAGGTGTGCGCGCGCACCTGGTGACCTCAACTGGCTGAGGTATGTTTTTTTCCCCCGAGCATGAATAAATAAAAACAAAACCGTGAACAGTTATATAAAAGTTATTTGAAACTCAATAAATTATTGAATAAAGCTTGCCAGCAATTGTGAGATTTGTGGTCAATGTTGCGATCCCATTACCTACTGTTCTCTTTGTCGTTCGATCTGTCGATCTTCTGGAGCTGTTGTTGTTGTTTGTCCTGCTCTCTCCCCCTTTCTCTCTCTTCTTCATTCTCTTTCATCTTTTTATTTTATTCTCCAGTTCTTTCTCTCTCATGGCTGTCAATAACAAGCTATTTAACTGTTCAGGTGCCATGATGTGATGATCTACAACCTTGACAGACCACATCGAGTTCTTGAGTGATGTCGAGACACAGAATCCTCTTCAGTCTCTTCCTGGGAAGTTTGCTGGAAATGTCGACTTGTCTCTCCGAGGCCATGTAAAATCATTGCACATCAATGAAATAATTCAGTCTGACTACAGTGTGTCATGCAGAGTGTCACAGTGTCATGCTAGTGGGTGTGTGGGTGGGTAGGTGGGTAGGTGGTGGGCGGGCTGACAATACGCTCAAGGTAAACTTGATGGAGAGACTGGTTTGCTCCAGACCGATGATTGCTAACAAAGATGATTTGGGTACGGTCATCGATAACAGTTCTAGAACAGAAAAGTAGTGCGACGGAATGAAAACTAGAGGGAAGGATGGGAATATTATACATTTCCTTCCTCTCTTCCCCTTCCCCCCACACACGAATATACACCCTCCACTCTCTCTCTCTCTCACAAGTACACGTGCACCGCACACAAACAAGGGGAATATAGAAGGTGACAGTTCGTAGCAAAATGTCAACCATCAACAATGGTTACAATTAGGGTTAAAAAAAACCCAGCTGGCTCAGACTATCCAATCAACCAACAGTTCAGACCTCACCTGCAGATAATTTTAACCGTCTTATTTTAAGTAGAATATAATCTTAACTGTGTCACACCATCCATGTTTTCACTAGCCCAGTCACAACGGTCCTGTCAGCCCCTCAGTGTGGTCAAGAAGTCGGACAGTCGCTAGCTCTCAATACCACAATGTCCACCCAGTCCTGCATCTGACAGCCTGCGGTAGTAGCATCCCCCTGTCCATCCAGCTCTGCAGCTGACATCCAGCTCTGAGGACCAATGGGATTCGACAGCTCACCGTTGTCATGAAGAACGGAGCTCAGGAAAATTTTAATAACTATCGAGAAATCTTTGTGAAACCGCGAGCCAGTCTGTCCCACACCTACACATCACCTCCTTTATTCTTTCTCCAACAATTCTCTCTATCCCTCTTTATTCCGTCCATAACATGCCAAGAAACTTGTCCACCCGTGCATCTCAAGCAAAACCCATGACTCAGCAAAAATTTTACTTATTTTGGACATTTCTGACCTTCACGGGTGGCCATACTTCTTCACCAGGAGGAGGAGAGGATGCTGCACACGTGCAAAACGGGCCACGCGACCGAAGTAGGATCCCTCATCTATATTCATGGCGGTTTTGCTTCCTGGAAAATCGCGGACCGAGGGAGAAATAAATACGTAGAACCGAGATGATAGGAGGACAAAGACTTGCCGTGAAGATCACGCCTGCGACGAAAACGAGGCAACATCACAGGCGGAGGAAAAATTCAACTGGAGCAAACCGCGCAAAGGTCGCTGGTGTAACCAGGGAGACGGGCTTTGTCCTTGACTAGCAAAGATGACTTGCTGCTGACCTTTCGGGCAGACGCGCTCAGAGCCTGGCTGAAAAGTAATTATTTTTCCGGGAGGCAAAAAATCCCTGACGCCGGTTAGATAAGCCTGCGGGGCTGTGGTTACCCGAGCAATTATCACTCTCTCGCTGACTAATCAGATTAGCGCTAAAGGAGTGCTGGTCGCTCACCTTTCAGAAGGTAGGACAAGTAATCTGGGTCAGGTACCCCAGAGACTGGCACGTGCGCGGTCCTCCTGTCCTCCTGCGTGAGATCAAAGACCCTGGGAGAACCGTTGGATCCTGTCCTGCGCCACGAAGACGTGTGACAAGCAAACTAGACGCTCTGTGTGTTTGCGTGTTTGTGTGTGTGTGTTTTGAGTGTTAGTGTTTTATTGCTGTTTAATTGTCGGTTGGGCGCATGCGCGCGCGTTCGCATGCAGATGTTGTTGCAGGAATGAAGTTTTTATTCCGCTATTGACGTGCAAAACAGGGTTTATCTGCTCTCATCTTCTCCATCTCTTCTGCGAGACATTTCTCTATTTTTCTTTCTAATCAAAAGCACCTTGGCTTTGGCTGGGCTTTTCGAGACTGATTGGTCTTTTCATGGGTTTGTGTTATGGCGATTCTGATGAAACTTTCTCTCTTTCTCTCGCACACCCACAGAGAGAGAAAGATCTTTTATCAGATGTTTGGAAAAAAGGAAAAACAATGTCAGAGCTTTCTTGGACCAAGACAAGCCAAAGACCAAGCCATGATGTACTTCCTTGGCTTACTACCTTTTGTCACTGGCATACATGTACACACGCACAACTCTCTCTTTTTCTCTCACTCACAAACACACATTATTCTGTTGGTCGATTTTTCATTTTAAAAAAATTTGAAATGTGGTTATGTCAGAAAATCAGCTTGCTGGAATAAAAAATAGATGAAAACCGTTCAAATTTACGGGTCGGCGTGTACTCCTGCTTGTAGTTGACTGGCAACAACTGCGGAGAAAACATTTTTTTTACAACGTCCTCAGCGACAGCATTGTAGTGCTCCGTCACCATGGTGATCAGCAACATGGCTCCAAGGCTGTGTACCTTACGTTCAGCGAAGTTGACCAAAACACACTCTCGACACATTATGAAAATGCAGATGACAAATGCTCCTTCAAAGCAAGAGCTCTTGGCTTGCAAATCCTCTGTGACTGTGGAAGTGTTTGAAGAACGTTGGTGGGTTCACAGACGATTGACGGTTGTCCCGACTGGCGGGTAACTTGTAACGTAAACCAACGTCTTCGTGGACACTGGCTGCTGAAGGTGGGTGAGAACCTGTGTTGCCGGCTCCACAAACTGACCAACGACATTGGTCTTCACCGAGTTCAGAGAATGTTGTCGTGTCCAACCGTCCATCTGCCATGTTAACACCGACTAACCTGTCTCTCCTCAAATTTTACCAGCAAAAGCACAGAAGGAGATAAGTTATTTTTGTGGCTATTTATTTGCTTTTTGGTGTTCAGGGATGCAGCAGCCATTGCCTGCAGCTGGCCAGGAAAATATTTTCATACCTGATTAGAACAGCAAATACTTCGTCCACATGGGGAAAAATTGCTATTGTTCCACTTCCCTGCTCTCTCTTTCTATCTCCCCGTGTCTGTCCCTTCTTAGTTCTACCATCTGTTTCTCTTTCACTGAAAATTATAACATTTAACATATTTAGGTAAAAATGGCTAGGAAATGTAAGTTATTTGGTTTATTTCCTAAAACGACTAGGAAATGAAGAAGAAGAAGAAATAGAGATTTTTTTCCTGACGAATTAGTTTTTTCACCTGTTTAAACAGAGTAATGATAGGCAAGGTGATTCTTTACATCTCTGAACATTCATTGAAAATATTCAGTTGGGGAATGGAGGGGTGACACGATTCCTTATGACTACCCAATCCTCATTTTCTACCCTTCATCAATGACTCTTACTGTACACATGTGTGTGATGAATATCCAAGGAAAGTGGCATTGGACAAAACACAGTCTGGAACCCACAGAATCCTAGAACCTTCCACTTACAGGTCCAGTAGACCGTGAAAGGCGGTTATTCGGGCTGTGAGTTCAGCTTCCCATTATTGGAGAAGATAGTCTACTGAACATATTGACTAGCAATTTATTTGTCGATTCTGTTGTTGCTTTTTATGCTGTGACCAGGACTTGGTGAATCCAGAGCAGCTCCTTCTTTCAGTTGAGGTTTTGGGGAATTTTTTTGTTTACTGCACGTGCGGCTTCTAACAAAAACTTTTTCCTTTGGCAAGAACTGTGTATGATCTTTTACTAATGTGACAAAAAGCTATTTTTAAATCATCTTAAGTTTACTCATGGCCCCAAACTACAAGACAAACTGTCAAAGGCGTTTTTCAAATCAATAACGCACATTTTCTTTTTTTTTCATTTGGAACAGTATATATTCCTATCTTCGTGTATTTTGGAAGTATACATTTGTCCTTTGTCCTTTCATTTGATGCAGTATAAATCCCTCTCTTTCTTCCTCTATCTTTTCTCCTTTCTTCTTTTCTTCTTTTACTAGCCTGCCTTTCTTTTGCACGAGGGTGTAACCCTGTTTGTGTTTCCTTTGCTTCTCGATTTTTCACCTTCAAACCTCGCGTGCGGACCAAAGATCGTGGCAGCGAGGTCCTGTCCTCGTCGACTGCTGATTGCGCCGCTGATGATGTTGTGAGGCTGAGGACCTGCTGCGCTGTGTACACTGTTTGTGGTTTGTGTACCTCTGACGTCAGCACCTGCCACCCGCCTGTTATCCATCACGTGGTGCAGCATGCTTGTGTCTTCCCACGCGCCACGGGATGGGTCCTCCTTCACCTGCTGTGTACACATCACCTGCATGTTGTCCGCACCTCTGACGTCATCAGTTCCTTTGTGATCGAGGCTCTTCCTGCGCAGATAATGGCGCTACAGGGGTACACGTGCACTCGCCTGAACAAAACCTTTGATGAGATCAAGAATTCGCGTCCGAAATGCTTACCTTACCTCCAAAACAATCTGTCTCGTGTACTTAGATGTGTTCGTGTCGTGATTATGTCTGCAATATGATGAGTTTGTATGTATGGAAGGCTTTTTTAATACATTTTTATTAGAACTGGGGTACATCATGGAGCCTCTGTAGGTCAGTGATAACAAACTAATAAAAGTTTTTCTTAAACAATCGTACAAGACTTTTCGTGTAAAATCTCTGACAGCCTATCACATGTTATATTAACAGCAGCAGCTGCTGTAGTGGAATGAATATGGCGTGAATGATGTTAACGGGATTGCGTGTGAGGTCACAGTGACTTTTGACCTGAGAAAGGGGAGAGAATGTGAAATAAAATGATGGAAGAAGAACGTTTTCGTGAAGTAGAAAAGGAAAAAAAGTTATTTCTGCGATAGGGTCGTCGAGCCGGCGCCAGCAACACCAGAAAGTAAGTTGTGCCGAGCCCGCTGAGAGGGAATAGAAACTCTCATAATCATATTCGTGAGAAAAAGAAAGGTAGTCCCCATGGATACACCATTCCTCTGATAGCATATCCAGCCCCGATAAAGCAGCTCACCCGCTGAGAGAGGCGAAAACTGTCGGATATTTTGTGGAAAAGTATTATTCCGTTGAATATTATTAGAGTGACGAGAGTTATCTTTCCTTTTATCTTTACCTGGAAGATAATGTTTGTATTTCCTTGGATAGAATCAGACGAAACCTTGTATGAAGATAACTATGTTCTGGAAAAAATGGAGACAGTTACAGTTGTATTAAAATACTTTATACCGAGAGACTGGATGGATCTGTGAGTTTGTGTTCCAGAGGGATTGTTCTATTGAAAGTGGGGTTAGTGACCTCCCCTGGGATTCGGTTTGTCAAAGTGTTTATTTATTTGTAAATTGTTGAATAATAGTCGAAAACACACGGACAGATCGTTTGTCTTGTAAATAAAATCGTCGAGAACATACATGTTAATGAGGGAAGACAACTCACGTCTCACAAAACTAAAACCTATACGAGTTATCTGCCCGTACCTTCGTGCCTGCATGCACACCTGTGTGGCCGCACCACTGCGTATATAATTATTGTTATTGCCGAGATTTGTCAGGACTGGCTAATGATATGGTCAACGGAAACACGAACTGCAAGACAAACACAAATGTTTACACACGGACCCAATCGCGCTGAAAATAGCATTTATGCTCACGTGCACGCATGTGTGTTGCATGGTGTGTGTGTGTGTGGTTTGCATTATACAACTGCTCGTGCTTGCTGATGGCTTTGTCTCAGTCGGGTGCATATCTAACCGATCTCAAAGCTAACAACCACCGACAAAGCCGGACTTGAGAATAACTCGCTCGGACAACTCGTGTCCCCCGCGGTGCGAGTTTTAACGGAAATCTCGACATCCGAAACTGAAAAATGGTCTGAGATTTTATTAGTCGCATTCCGAATTCATTCTTGCCAGCGATTATGTCCGATAGCAATCGTGTTAAAGACGCAACTAACCGTTTGTATCCCGTAAATCTTGAAGTAGATGGACTTAAATGCTCCATACTTAGTTACCTTTCTTGGATGGAGGGAAGGAAGAGACAAACAATAATTACAAGTCAGTGTGATGGATGGTGAGTGTATTTACAACTTTTTTTCTGTGTTTAATGGACGGTTGGCGGCGCAGTGGCTCCTTTCACCATGACAGAGATAGGATCAGGTGTCGCAGGTTCGAATCCAGGTTTAGATACTCCTCACCTGGATATGACGCCTCTTCACCGGCAGAAAACTACTCAGCTATTTCTCCGGGTACTTTGGCTTTGCCAACCACCTTTAACTTTGTGTGTAGCTGTAAATGATAGTGATATTATAAAAACATTTCGTACCTATCTAAGGTTTGAATTTGTCTCATTAGTTCATGTTTGCGTGTTTATGTAAAGCGGTTGAAACCGACTTCGGTGGTGGTGAAAAGGGTTCAATATTTCTCTCTGTACTTTATTTTATAGGAATTTTAATGATTGTGCCCTAACAACTGCCATGTCAGTCACAGCACACCACAAACTGTCATGTCACCAGCAATCAGCAGTGAGAGTGTAGTGTTACTGGCAGGTGAGGTGTTAAACCCATCAGCCGCCATCAGTAACTGATGTTGTGGCGAGGGACAGGTAAGGTTTGTAGTCATAGAAAGTTGTGACATCCAACACCACATCCCCAGCACCACATTCCCCCTCCCATAAAGTGTTAGCGAGAGACCTTTACTTTACCTGGGGGAGCAGGTAATTGCAGCCTACCTAACCTCAGTCCCTCTGTAACCGGAGAAAGGTCGCGAGGTCATCATGTCAACAGTGAAATGTCGGACTGAAACAAATATAGCAATCTGCGTCAACCGTGGCAACATCTTGCTTGTCAACGTACACGTGCGTAAAGGTACGTGATGTCTACGTTGTCTACATTCTGTACGTGGCTTATGTCATCAACGATGACATCACTTGCGTTAGACACGATGGATGTTGATGTAGGACTACTGGACACAGACC